>NC_135481.1:119794249-119888579 GCF_052094955.1 Ictidomys tridecemlineatus | reverse complement strand
AGGGTGGTGCACAACATGGTGCAGACCTGGTGGCTCTTGGAGCTCACCGCCTTCCCCTGAGCAAGGAACGGCCCTCCAGTGCCACTTCCACAGGTGGGCAAAGAAGGCTCAGGACAGTCCAAGGAACCTGCCCAAGAGCACTCAGCTGGCAAATGAAACCCAAGGACCAGAGCCCAATGGACAAGACCCCGGGAGCCCCACCCAGGCACGTGCCCTGCACAGAGAAAAGAAATCAAGGTCTGGCGTCCAATCACTTCTACCCTCCCCACCTGGGATTGCTGACTGCCCACACTTGGCATAGGTCTCACAAGACAAAGCTGACTGTCACCAGTGGTGGGGACAAAGACTTTTCAGGTGGATCACCAGGGCAAAGGTTTCCGATGGGTCAGAGAGGATACAGGCATGGCCAAGTGGGCCCTACAACCTGGCACTCGGCAAGTGTCACGTCAGAATCACTCGGGCCACGACACCAACCAGGACATTTCAGCTCAGGAGATTTTATTCTGGATACGAATATTTCCAAAATCATATTTCCAACAGGAGAGACCTCAAGGTGCTACCAGCTCCCCAGGCTGAGGCCTCAAGCAGAGACCCTGAGGGCTTCTGCCGAGAAAACAGGCCTCGTCCTCTTAAACCAAGTCATGTGCCTCAGCCATTCGGCCCGCGCCACTCTTCACACACATTCAGACCTGCCCTCCTGTCAGTGAGCAACCATTAAGCACCTCTCAGCGCAGAAAGCAGGGCTGCAGGGTTGGAGATGCGGCCTCGGCGGGGCGGGGTGGGGTCACACACTTACCTATGACCTCTCTGAGCCCCTGGACTCCCACCTGCTCATCTCCAGGGGACAGGAGGTACCTGACAGTGTCCCCACCCTGGGTCACACACAGGCCTGGCCTGCAGGGAGCCCAAGCCTGTTGGAACAGACACCTAGACACAGGCAAAGCTCCTGGGAAGAGGGACCTGACTACCTGTTCCTACTGGGGGACTCTTGGGAACACAGAGGCAAGGCCTCCGTCACTGAGGACAGGGGAGGACAGGGTGCAGACTCAGCCTCCCGGTGGGGGCACGGCGGGCACAGAGGGGCAACAGCGCGGAGGACAGACGTAACCACAGGAGCCGAGGCTTCTGCCAGAGGAGGCCAGGCTGACAAGACCAAGGGCCACGAAGGAGGCCAGGCTGACCACCAAGGCCAAGAAAGCCAGAGGCGAAAGGAGGGAGAGGGAGGGTCCTGTGAAGGAAGGGGGCCGGGGCGGGAATTCAACAGGGAGGCCGAGAGGCCCCGGGGGGCAGTGGCCCACTCTCCATGTCTAACCAGGCTTCCTGGAGGGCCATGGCCTCCGTACCCCTCCCACGTCACTGTGCCAGGGACAGGCACACCACGGGGACAGGGATGCGGGCACACTTGCTGGGGGTGGGCAGAGTGAGACAGAGAAACCGGGAGGCCACGTTCAGAGACGTCAAAAGAGCTCTTCACACGAGGCTGTTGGGTCCTAGCTCTGACACCCAGCTGTCCCTGGCTCTCGGTCTGCTCACCAATACAATGGGCCCACACCCCAGGGGCAGGAGGGAGAAGTGTGTGGAAGTCCTGAGCTTGGTGGCAGGCTAGGTAGGGTGCTAGAGACTGAATCCTTTACAGGAAAGGACTGTAGAAGGTTAGAAACACAGGCCTTTCCACTAAAGGACAAGATCTTTGGCCCCCCAGAGATGCCACCAAAGCTCTTCGTCCTCTCTAAAGTGCCCCCACTATCCCTCTCCAACCAGCTAAGCCAGGGGGCACACACAGGTGTTTGCAGAGGGGGCAGCCAAAGCAGAGTGGCCAGGCAGCCTGCACCTACAGCGGCAGCCCAGGAGAGAGAGCAGGAGAGGGAAGAGCCAGCACTCAATCGAACAATTACTCGGGCCCCTGTGGCTGAAACGCTGGTCGCCCGCACGGCCGTCAACTGTTGGAAATACAGCCTAAGGCCCCGAGGCCGATGCTGACTTTTTATTCACCTACAACTCATAAAAGGCATCTCTGGGCCTCTCGAGGCCACCCTCAGCATGTGACCCTTCCTGATGAAAGCCAGCCTGTGCGCAGCACGGTCTCAGAGCACCAGGCCCGTGGCCCTCACAACAACCCTGTGAGGTAGGCTTTCTCCTGACACACACCTTGGAGAAAAGGAGACCCAGGGTCAGAGGGGCAGAGCTGACAGAATCAATACTACACAGGGACTCAAGTGGCCCTGAGACCTGCCAGATTCCAACATCTGGGCTCTTTCTAACATAAAACACAGACTCCTTTCAGACAGCTAACAGCTCGAGTTTCATTACATGATAGCTGAAACAAGAATCCTGGTTTCCAAACAACGCAGGGCGTACAAAAGTCGGCAAGATACAATGTAACAATTGTAAACAGGTTAATTAAGAGCAAAATACAGTAGAGGTTATAAACATCCGCCACCTGGGATTGGTTACAACTTCGTTAGCTGTCCATCCACTCAACCAGAGAAGGGGAGCCCTGCCACTGGCCAGGCTCTGCGTCAGGCACCCAGACTGCTGGCCTTTGAGCCCAAATGTTGCCAGAGGGGAAAGGCACAGAGTGCAGGGCAAGAGGCTGCCCAGTGCCTGAGGCACCCTGGGAGGGGCTTTTGGAGAAGGACATAAGGAGGTGCTGACCACAGGCCAGACGCAGAGGCACAGCTCAAGCCACCAGAAAGCACAGCCAGACCCTTCCCACCCTTCACAGAGGTGGGCGTGAATGCGCACCCCCGGGGAGCCAGAGGTACCACCCAGAGCCCCCAGCCCCTGGCCTGAAACTTCCCGTCAAAGTCGCTCCTATTTCATCTTAAAATGTCATACAAATGTAGCACTGTACCCCCAATATGCCCTGCGTGGTTAAAATGATAATTTCCTACGAAGCTGCCAGAATGAGGCAGCCCCCTCCCCCCTCCTCTGGCATATCCCCGGGGGCACGCAAACCACCCTTCCAGAATCACAATCACAACTGCAGTTACACAGGTCCTCACAACAGCCCTGCGAGGTGGGTACCATGGTGCTCCACAAGACTCAAGACTCTCACAGAAAGGTTAAACCATACAATTTGTCCAGCTCCGGGGTCCTGGCTTCCCATGCTACCGCTCGTCCCCAAAGCCAGGAGTCAGGCTCAGTCTTAGGTGTGGCCCCAAGCCTGGCGCTTCCCCCAGCTGGTGGGAGCAGAGGGCTCACTGGCTGAGAAGTGCACAACACTGAGCGCTAAGTTCAGGATGTGATCAGGGCCTGTGCCTCGTGTGCCCGGGGCTGCCAACGGACTGCTCTGCGTGGACCCCTGCCTGGAGCATGATCCCAGCCTCCTCCAGGAGCATCACCTCCTGCCATTTTCTCTAACTGGAGGTGAGCATTAACTAATCTCAGAACGGGCAGGAATCGCTCTCAGAGGCCGAAGCCAAAGATCGGAGCTTCTTAGTGCCTTAAACGCCTGCACCAGTGCCCACAGCAGGGCCTCAGCTCTCCCTCTGGCCCCTTAGGAAACAGACTCGGGGAACAGTTTGCTGGTTACTAATCAGCCTAGTTTTGTAAGGAACAAAGCTGTAGAACAATCGACCTCCAGACAGAGCTCAGATCCAGAAGTCTGAGATGAATCAAGAGGTTGCCTGGTTTCGGACCCACAAATATGGCACCTTCTCTCTCGAGACCTTGGGAGCCGACTCTAGTATAGCACTAGCTGGTTTTTGAAGATGTTCATTGAGTGTGAGTGCTGGATGGAGGGATGAAGTGATGACGGATGAGTCACAACCACTGCCATCGGGTGTGATAAGCCACAGGCTGGAGGCAAAGCTCATGGCAGGGACCATGCGCCAGGCAAGGAGAGGCCCGGGGTGGAGGGGACCATCTCCGTGTGGGTCGGGAGGGCTCAGCCCCTGCGCCCCTCTAGACCCTGACCCTGGACCACAGTCGCAGTGTGTGATGCATGGAAAAGCACCATGGGAAGAGGCCATGGGAGTGACCGTGGAGGATGAGACCAGGCTGGGACGTGCTCAGAGCAGTGACCCCAAGGGGAAGGTACGAAGAAGGGTGTTGGCGTCATGACCACAGCCCAGGGCACGACACGGCCCGCCCCACAGGAAAGGCTTTGCTCTCAGGAAGGGGAAGGCCAAAGCACCAGCCGAGACACACAGGCCGAAGGCATGGAGGGGCAGTGGGTGGAGGTCATGGTGAGAGTGGCCCTGGCCTCCCAAGCTTTGATGCCAAGGTACACATGGGTGAGGGTTCAGACGCAGGCAGACGGCGCTGAGTGCTATAGTAGAGGGGCCGGTCGGTGGCAGTGGCTCTCTGCTGGGGACGGGGGGTGGAGGAAAGCCCTCCTCGGGTCCTGTGCCCTCCCCAGGTGGCCGTGACCCTGGCTAACTTTGAGGTAAGAGGCCAGGGGACACCCAGAAGGGTGTAAGGTCCATGGCACTCCTCAGATTAGGGGATGGAACTGTACCTGGGGGAATGGAAGAAGATTCTCCTCCAGTTCTGACCTAGAACTCAGAACCCCGGCGCCAGCAGCGAGGCCAGCTGTGCAGACCAGGACTCAGGGATGTTGGCTGGCACGTCACAGGACATGGGAACCCAGCTCTCTAAGGGGAAACAGAGGCCCCGCTGGAGGAACAACAGGGGAGGTTACTGGGCAGGTTCAAAAGCCCACCCTGACTGTACAAGGTGCTGGGCATGTCACCCAGACCTCAGGGGAGTCAGAAAGGTACTACTGCCCACCCACAGGGCTCCACAGGGTGAGACCAGAGTTGACAAGCCATGATAGGCACAGCACATTTAGGGAATGCAATTGTGTATGTCCCCACCCACCAGAGAAAGGTGTCCCTGTCCCCACCACCCATTTTTCAGGGGTAAGTAATTCCTAAAGTCAAACTGACCTGAGAGGCCAGCTTGGCCACCCAAACATCATGATGGGAACTCCCTAAAACTACCCTGTGCCTTGCCTGGTGACTCCCTGGACACCTCTAGTGACAGAGAGGCTCCCTACACCCACAGGACACCCTTGACCGGTCTCTTCAGAAAGCCATGACCCAATGGACTTGGACAAACAGTTCACAGAAGAGAAGATACAGGTTGTTAATAAGCATAGATAAAAAACCGACATTAGTATTCAGAGCAAGTTAAAACGATGCCAAAGCACTTCTTAACAGAGAAAACCCAGCAGATACCTTTAGAAAATGCTAATACATTGCTAAACATTGTAACACGCCGGAAGCCTTCTAAAAGTAATCAATATTCACACAAAAATCCCTAGGCTCTCATTCAAATAGCTCCACCATAGAAAACTCATTCGTTCATTCACTGATCCACCCAAGCGCACATCCTCCATCCTCTCCTACCTGCCAATCACCCACTCGCTCACCCGAATTTCCACCACATTTCCACCCGCTCATCCAACATCTATTTAGAGTCTACCTGTCGGGCACTGGAGACACAAAGATCAATTCCACAAGCTCCTTGCCCTTAAGGGGCTCACAGTCTAGCAGGAGACGCTGACAGTTAATGAAGCAATGATAATTTCTGGGGGTGAGAAGGTGCTTCACAAGGATGAACAAAAAAAGTGGGTGTGCTCAGCTGTTAGTTGTGACATAATTTGCAAGATTAAAAAAAAAGAGAGAGATGATTTATGCATGACAAAAGCAGGGTGGATTTACAAATGACACCACAGCCACTCAAAGGGGTCCAATGCAGAGAGGTCATGAAGCCGATGAACAAAGAAAAGTGTGGATGGCAGAATAGGGAGGGGTACAGACAGGACGCAGCGGGGGGAGAGTGTGTGGTGAACAGTGGCAATCAGGTGGGTTTAAAGGACGCATGCTCATAAAAAAAATGTTCATTTGAAAAAAATGGGTGGCCATCAGACATGAATCTAAAGAGCAAAAAGAAAGCATGGCATGAGAGGGGACAGAGGGGTTGAGCCGTGGTTCCCTCCCTCCGGGTCACGCGCCATCCACAGCTGCACACTAGGAGCATCAGTAACTCAGCGCACCTGTCCCAAGGAGGGACTGGGAGTCGCAGGGGGAGACCCAGGAGAGTAGCAGCCCCTGACGTCACCAGGGAAAGTCTTGGGTGGGGTACACGCAAATGTCAATCAGGACAAATTTTTTCCCTGCTTTATAAAGTTGAAACCAGCCCTGATCCGGCAGGAGGCCCGGGATCCTGGCCCAGAGAGCACGTGCACATCACTCCACCTGGTTTCTGAGCCCTACCAACTTTGAAACTCAGGATGTAAAACTAGGGACTCAAAGGTCCTTTGGGCTCCCACCCACCCCTAGGGGTTAAGTATGTCCATGGTGGCCACTCAGAATGGCCCCTCAGGGCCCCTTGGACAGCCCAGATACAGTGGCCACACTTGTAATCCCAGTGACTCCAGGGGCTGAGGCAGAAGGATCACAAGTTCAAAGCCAGCCTTAGCATCTTTGTGAGGCCCTAAGCAACTTAAAATATAAAACAGGGCAGCGGGTGTGGCTCGATCCCTGGTACCACAAAAAAAAAAAAAAAGCCCCGTTTTTAACAATGTGAACAGCCAGCTCTCCTAGAGACCTGCCCTGCTCTAGCCCCTGTCCTTCCCATCTCCTCCTGGTGCACAGCTGTGGCCCCCCTCCCGCTTCCCTTCTGCACCCCAAACTTGCAGTCTTCTGAGCCTCCGCCGGCTTCTAAATACGTGAACGTGGGTTCACCCCAAAGACCCCCTGGTTTCTTCCTGTCCTGAGCCCCTCCCACCTGTTCCCCATCCCACAGTGACCCCTGGGCTCGTCTGGAGATCTTCAGAAACCCATTCAGCAGGTGTCCTGGAATGATAGGTGCACCTCCAGGTTCCGGCCAGTCGAGGTAGAGACCAGAGCCCCCAGATTCTGAAAGAGGAGGCCAGCAGACCCCTGCGGCCCTAGCCCCACGTCAGGGCCACGTGAGCTGCTCACGTGGCCCAGACACGTGGTGCTGGGGGCACAGAAGGTGGCTTCTGACACGTGAATTCCATGTCCTCCATGTTCTAAAGACCGTTGTCATCCATCGGGGCCTGTGCTAGGAGCTGAGAAGTCCCTCATCTTCCTCACCCCTCTTCTGAACGTCTTCACCCACCTACCAGCCTCAAGCTTTGCCCGTGCCCCACTCCACCCCCTCGCTCAGACCTCCCGCCACTGGACTACGCCAGGCCCTTTCCCACCGCTCTACAAACCCTCTGGAGCCCACCTGCCACCAACCACGTGGCTCCGTCCCACTCCCCTGGTGTACACGTGCTGCCGGGGTCCAGCTAAGGTGACCTCTGCTTGCTCTGGGCACTTGGTAAGAAGGAAAAAAGAATGTTTCTGATGACCCAAATATGAACTGGCAAGTCAAGGGGATCTGGGTCCTTCTGTCTACAGACAAATCCAGGCACATCCCATGAGTGCACGGATCTTGTCCACTACAGAGAAAGGGGACTCCCTGGGGGGACGTCAGGTCAGCCGATTCTCCAGGTGTCCCCCGCAGCCCCAAGGAAGAGCCTGAGAAGGCAGCTTCCACACAGAGAGCCAAGACACTTTCCACCAGAGTACAGAGTACAAGGTAAATCGCCAAGAAGAAAGGCCTTGAAACAGGCTCCGGGAGTGCCACGTCGGGGCCCAGGACCCAGGACCGCGTCTGCACACGTGGGCTGAGGGTGGAGAAGGGCAGTGCCCTGCTGGCACACTGCAGAGTCGCAAGAACAAAGTCCTGGTGCTTCTCCCAGGGCTCCTGGTTCCCTGGGCTACTGGGCCACCCTCCTCAGATGTGCCTGGACACTCCCCGGCCTTCTCCTGTGTGAGCCCCTGGTGGTGGCCAGCAGTCACAGCCAGGGCAGCCCACGCTGGACAGAGCCCAAGCTCCACCCAGGGCCTCCTGCTCCCTACCTCTGCTGCCCCCTGGTGGGCAAAGCCTCCCCCACAGGGAGCTCACAGGTGACCCCTGCCCAGGGAGGGGCCAAGACACCCCCTGAGCTTAACACCCCTTGTTCTTGCAACTTTCTGCAGGACCCAGGGCCTGAGCCCTTCCTGCCTACCCAGGGTGGCAAACGGAACAGTGGGCAGAGACAAGCATGTACCCCCATCTTCAGCCCATGCGGGGGAGCTGAGGCCATTGCAAGACCACTCAAGGAAACCGAGGACAAGATGAGGAAGCGAAATGGCCCACACAACCGACACATGGCACCACACCCAAGGCCAGGTCCTCCTGAGCCAAGTCCTCCAACCAGGAAACCACAGGTGATCCACCCAGGACACCGCAACTGCCATCCCTCGGGCAGCCACCCATTCACCTGGCCAGGCCACAGGACTAGTGGGCACAAGAACTGGGGGGGGTCTCCGCTGCCCTCTCTCCTTCTGCACACCTGTCTTCCTCCATCCCCACCACTCCTCCCCCGTCACTCACTCTGCCTTTGCTCTGAGCTCTTTGTTTATGGCGTCCACGGGGCAGCTGTAAACTCAGCAGAACCCCCGGGTCGTGGAGGCCTCTCTTCACAAGCCCCATTTGTTTATTCATATGTTATTTTTGTTCCTCACTTTTAATTCATCCTTCTCCCTTTCTTTCTCTCTTTACTTAGAGTCTCTCGTTTTTTTATAAACTCCATGTACCAAATCGGACCAATCAAGACCCACCTACGACGCCCTCATCCTTGATCCACGAAGCTCCATTTCTCAATTTTCGTGCCTTCCCTCGCTTCCTATTTATGCATCCATTTGTCCTCCCTGACTCGTGGGGAAACGCTTTTACCTATTAAGTCTCCTGTGAACATTAACTGCATCAGCCACGACCTGAAAGTCGTGCGGAAGCAGCAGCTCTCCGGCCCCGGTATTCACTCGCATTTGCGATCTTTCTCCCCCGCATTTAGTCACCTTTTCCACTTAAGTATTTATCCTTTCACTGATGGGCCTCAACTGCAGACGTTTTATCACCGTGCTGGAAGGTGCAGCCCTCTTTAAGACCAGCCTGGTCCTTTATTTTTCGTGTGTTCTGTGAAGGTGTAACGTGTTTATCTATTTAAGGAGGATGCGTGTGAACTCATAATCCCCTTTCACGCACTCTCTCTTAATTACCCATTTATCACTTTGGTTGCTTTGTTTATTACCTTTTTTTTTTTGGTTTCTTTTTTTTTTCTCTCTCTCTTCTCTCTTTCTCCCTCCTCCTGGGAACCCGGGTCTGGGTCTGAATTATCTCATCCATCTTAAGGCTTAGCGACAACCTCATTACTAACCCTCACAGATCTGCCTCTTCCAGACACACCCATGTCCTGGTGGCCGATTTTATTGGTCCCTTTACCTCCCTTTTCCTTTATCTGGCTCCACCTCGCCCTTCCTTCTCTCTTGCCTCTGTCATGCCTAGGGACCTCAGGTGCGCAAAGGAGATGAGCCAACTCCCCTGGGTGGCCCTCCCGGGCTATTCCCAACATTTCCATTTCTAATTCCGTCATTCATGTGTCCATTCATTCTTTCTGTCACTCTTTTACTTCAATATTTATTCTTTTATTGATGGACCTCAGGTGCACAGAATTGGATTAGCCACGTCCGAGGTTCCCAGGGCCTTCTCAACACGGGGCCACGTGGGGCTTTCTTTTGTTCGGAAATTCCTTGTACTGGTGATTTGGCCTAGGATTTATTTACCTATCTCAGGGGCCCGGTGGGGAAATGTGTCATAATTCTTGCTGCCTTCTCATTTCTTGTGCTGGCGAGGCTGCCTCTCACGTATTCATGTGCATTTGTTTATGCGATCGGTGGATTCATTGCCTGCATCCATCTTGTCACAATTTTCCACATCCCTCCTCTTTCTCCCTCTTGCATTCTTGTGTCTGTGAGAGGCTCGTGTGCAGAGGGGATTAATCACGAGCATGGCCCCTCGTGTGTTTACCCCAGCCACTCCTCACTCGGTTCTTTCTGATATTTGCTCTTTGACTGAGGAACCTCCGCGGTTACTCTTCTCTACGTTTAATAACATTTACTCATAATATTTAAGTACTTATCCAGCCAGGGCCTTCTCTTCTGCGTGTCTATTTTAATTCTTTTCCTACATCTTCCCCCTTTTTCTGGCTCTTTTTCTTGTGATCTGGTGCTAACACCTGCCTCGATTCCTTCTCGCAGCCTCTGGCTTGGACCACTTGGACCACAATTTGTTCGTCTGTGTGTGCGCCTGTGTGTGCGATGCTGGAGAGGGAACCAGCAGACCAGCTCTCCTACCACTGAGCTACCCACCGGCCCAGGGCCACAATTTGTGATTCATGCTGATGGCTCGCACTAAACAGACCCTCCTCTCAGAGACTTAATTGTTCCACTTATTATCTTTTATACTTCTTTTTCCCCTCATTTCCCCTCATCTGATGGTTTCTATCATTCTTTCCCCTTTGATTCTTTGGGACACCCGCACCCAGGATTGGATGACCCTAAGCTGCTCTACGAGAGCTGCCCATTGGTGAACGCAGATCTTTTTTCCTCCTTCATTCATTCGTGCATTCGTGCATCTATTCAGTCTCTCTCTCTGTTTAAATACTCACTCTGCACCTCTTGATGACAGGTGCACGTAATTGGATACATAATATCTGCGGTTAATGGGCCCACCTCCCTGGCCCCACCGAAGTCCTCCCCAACATATTTTCGCTTTGAACTGTCTCTTGGTCGGTGGGTCCTTGTCCGTCTCAGAAGCACTGATGTCAATTAACCAGTGTGCTCGGTCCCCACAGCCTTTCATCCTGGCCTGGCTTTCTCTCCTGCCTCTGTGCGTCTATTTACTTGTTAATACGTTCTCTTTCTTCTTTGGCAGCTAATTTGTGCGTGATTTGTACATGTCCTTCCATTTTTCTTTGTGCCTCTCCCCCCTCTTCCTTGCAGGCTCTCATTCTTTGACATGAATCAGAGTAGGCAAGGAAGACGCAGGGCGGAGCGCTGCGTGGACGGCAGGGTCAGGAGGACGCTGCACACACCCTGGGCGGCCCACGCAGCGCCGTCTCCTCTCTCCTTTCCTTCCTTCTCTTTAGGCTGCATTTAATCTTCTACTAGTGGAATGAGGTGCTCAGAGTTGGACTCCTAGCCCAAGCCCCTCTCATGGACCCACCCGTTTCTCCATTTCATAGCTATGACCTTTTGGCCCTTGTCTCTGTCCCTTCTCTCGCTCCCATGGAGCTGGGGTGCTGGGTGGGGTGCGGGAACCAAATACAACAACACCCTCTCCAGGCCCCCATCCTGTTTATTTTTTAATTTGGCACTGGGAACTGAACCCAGGGGTGCCTAACCACTGAGCCACATCCCCAGACCTTAATTTGAGACACGGTCTCACTAAGTTACCAAGGCTGGCTTTGAACTTGTGATTCTCCTGCCTCGGCCTTCTGAGCTTCGGGGATTACAGGTGTGTGCCACTGCCCGTGGCCCTTTCTTTCAACACTCACTGACTGGTTCATTTAGATACTTAGTGTTTCACTGAGGCCCTGACACTTATTGTATTGAATCTCCATGACTCCAACATCACCTCCTTTTCTATCTTTGTTGATTTGCCCATCCATGTTTCTATACTTAACATTTGTGACATTTTTCTTCTTAGGGTTGTAGCTTATCTATATTTTCTTTTTTCTCCTTCCATCTAGCAGAGCTCATTTCCCAGCACTTGGTGACTCAAATCCCCTCAGACCCGTCTCACCTGTCACCTGGGGACACTCATTTCTACTGTTCCTGTTCACCTGTCCACATATCCATCACTCTTTTTCTTTCCTTCCTTTGTTTTGGCATTTGTGTATTTGCACAAATACTAGCTCGTGTTTGGCCCTCCCTACTTACAGATCCAATGCTGTATGGATCTAAGTGTTGACCTTGGGGCAGCAGGTTGCATGGTCCGCGCACACTTCCCGGCTGGCCTGTCACTCCACATGTATTGTTGGTCCCCTCACTCCTTGCCCCTTCTATTCACTCATCCATCTAATCACTTGTTACACAGTGTGACAACATCCCAACAAGAAATCGAAAACACTCACTCCTCTTAGGACTTTCCTGCTTCCTCCCACAACTTAGCCACCACAGTCACAAACCCACAGTTCAGAGACACACATGAATGGCAGATGCACAGCAGAGACAGACAAATGCTAGTTTACTGTTAAGATTCTCCCAGGGCTCACATCCTAGACCTACTGGGGGCCGAGCCAAGGTTACAACCCCCATTCCCCAGACCCCCTTGGGAGGGCAGGCGCTTCCTGCTCTGCCCCTCTGGACCCCATGAATGGCCATCCCCATGAGAAACCTGTTTCAAGACCCCAGAATACATAGACACACACATGGTACATAGTCTCGCGCGCGGTGGGAAACGGCGGACACAGGGTTCACTTTTAAATAGGTGGCTTTGTCTGTAGCAATATACAAATATTTTGGCCTTTCAAGGCAAATACAAAAGAAACTCCCTATTACCATCGCTGAGTGTCTCAGTCTCAAACAATAAAGAACTTGAAGAGGTTTAGCCGGAAACTTTGAAGACAGAAAACCTGCCCATTATGTGTTCCAGACATTTCGAGGGGGTGAACGCAGGTCATTGGAGCTCGAAGCCCAATTGAGAGGCTGGTCCCTGGGCCTGCATTTTCTCCTTGGCCCTGTGAAGGGCCCCCAGCTCACAAGGGCACTTCCATCCTAGTCTGCCCTGCACCATAAGAGCCAAAGGGAGACTCGGTGATGAAAGGGCCATTCATTTAGCGGAGTGAGAAAGGAGAAATTCTTTGGGGGTCCCACACTTGAAGCTGTCTATAGAATCTTTTTTTTTTTTTTTTGCTGTAGAAACAACACAAGGGGGCCGGGGGCTCTCGCCTGAAAACCCGAGCCCAGCTCGGCACCCGGCTTCACTCGCTGGGCGACCCCCTACCCCAGACGCCTGGCAGAGTGCTCTGGGCAGCAGCCCTCCCTCCCCTGAGGGCCACTCGGCCACAAGTGTGCTCATTACACTCTGGCAACTTACGATTCAGGGCTGGAAGGTGCCGGGGTGCTGTGTCCGGGGCGCTGGGGTCCTTTCCCACGCTGGATTTCAGGTGAGGGTCTCGGCTAGAAGGAGAAAGCACCCTGTCACGGACAAGACCCCGTGGAGCCAGAGGTGGCAGGAAGAGCGGCGGGTCAGGGGGGACAGTGCAGGCCTGAAGCAGGGGCTCCCCAACCTTAACACGCTCACTCTCCTGGGAGCCCACTCATCCCCCGGCTGTCTGCAGAGTGGACAGGCAGGTGCAGAGATGGGGAACACGGCTCCCCACCCAAGAGCCCTTCGGTGGGTGCAGCCCAGGGCTCAGGGCTGCTCTGCAGAAACCAAAGGCCACCATGCAGCTGGGGACGAGCTGACACCCACAGGGCTGCTGAGGGTGCAGGGTTTTTAACGGGCACGTATTTCAAGGGATGAGGTGATTCCAGGGTGCCCAGGCACACATCCCCACTTGAACCACGGTGGACACACTAACAAGCCTCAAGGAACACCCTGACCAGGGCACCAAGTCTTGACTGCAAGTTTCTGCCTCAAACTTCAATTCTAAGAGTGAGATCAGCAATGGTGTCCACGTGCCATTATAAAACTGTCAGAATCCACAAACGTCCTATACAGAACGAACCCCAAACACGCAACTGAAGAATCATATATGGGGGGCCGGGGATGTGGCTCAAACAGTAACACGCTCGCCTGACATGCACGGGGCGCTGGGTTCGATCCTCAGCACTACATAAAATAAAGATGTTGTGCCCACCAAAAACTAAAAAATAAATATTAAAAAACTCTCTCTCTCTCTCTCTCTCTCTCTCTCTCTCTCTCAAAAAAAAAACGAATCATATATGGGGGGGCTGGGGCTGTAGCTCAGTGGCAGAGTGCTTGCCTGGTATGCGTGAGGCGCTGGGTATTATCCTCAGCACCACATAAAAATAAACAAATAAAATAAAGGCATTCTGTCCATCTATAACTACAAAATAATAATAATAATAATAATAATAATAATAATAATAATACACGGGGAATAAAAGAACCAAGGGCCGGGGATCAAGTTGACCTTGGTTGGTGGAGCACTTGCCTCACATGCACAAGTCCTGGGTTCCATCCCCAGCACCACCACCAAAAACAAAGAAAAAAATAACGTCTAGATACCCTCCCATCAATCACAGCAGACCTTTCGAGCGTACAAGATTTTAACAGGAGGGGAACTGGTCGGGGGACCCACATGGAAATTCTCCATATTTTCCTCTCAATTTTTCCAAATTAAAAATTGTTTAGGAAAAAGAAAGTCTCTACATTAAAATTTAATCGTAAAAATGGTACTAGGACTGGGTAAGGTGGTACACGCCTGTCACCTCGGCAACTCAGGAGGCCGAGACGGGGGATGGCGAGGCCAAGCCAGCCTGGGCAACTCAACCAGACCCTCGTATTTTTTTATTTTATTTTTTATTTTTATAGTTGTAGATGGACACAATATCTTTATTTATTTATTTTTATGTGGTGCTTCACGCATGCGAGACGAGCGCTCTACCCCTGAGCTACAATTCCAGCCCACGAGACCCTATCTTAAAATAAAAAATAAAAAGTGCTGGGGGTGTAGCTCCGTGGTGGAGCACTTGCCTAACATGCACGAGGCTCTGGGTTCAATCCCCAGGACTGAAAAAAAAAAAAAAGAAAAAAGAAAGAAAGGGGGCAAAAAGACTAGAGTTTGGTAAAGGTAGATTGGTGAATGGCAGAAAGGGGGTTTAGACCATGGAAGGTGGGGGGCTGGGGATTGGGGCAGAAAACACATTAGAAAACATATCTGGGGACTATTTTCCTGGTGAGACACAGATAAAGGCTTGGGTCCAGTGCGGAGGTACCCAAGGCCACCTGGGAGACAGAAAAGCAATGGGTGGACATGGGGTGCTATGGGGAACCTGAGTGGTACCAGTCCATGACATCACGAAACCACGGGTCCCCAAGACCCCCTGGTGCAGGCTGCCAGATGCCTGCCTCACTGGCCCCCCAGGTACCCTAAGAATGAATAACTGCTCTCCAGCTACCTGTCTGTATCCTGACCTCAGTCACTGGGAACAACCTGCCACCACGCCACCCCCCCAACCTGGGACATCCAAAACCCCATCAGCTCTTGCTTCCAAATCTTCCTACAACTCCTTCCCTGGCCTATGCTCCCAAACATGGCTTCCCATAACGGGTGGATCGGATAACCCAGAGAAAGTCTTAAAAATGAGTGTTCGTCAGGCAGCGGCGACCCGAGGGGCCCTGGCGGGCTCTGCTTATCTGGAAGCTCAGGACCACCTATCATGAGGTAGTCCAGACCTCCCGCTGGGCCCGAGCAGGCGGGTGGCGGCCCATCATAACCCCAGTCCTAAGGTGACAGTGGACTCCAGACCCAGAACACACCGAAAGACCAAAGGCACTGCCACTTCCCACGGGAATAGACCCCGACCCTTGGTTCATGGCTTGTTTGGTTCTGTTTTGTTTTTTATAAAAGAAGGAAAATCAGAAGCAGCTCAAGGCATCTGGGTTTTTTCCCCGTGTCTGTTCCAGAGACCCCCATGGACCCTCAGTGCTCCCGACTGTCCTTAATTAACTCTGCCTACAGACCCCAGGCTCCTCTGCTAGGACGCAGCCCAGGCAGAGTCGTGCCTTGGATTTAAAAACTGCGTGTACCAGCTCCGGTCTGCTTGGCGTATTAATAATGTGGTGCTGGGCTGGGATCTTAACAGTCAGAAAAGCTGCAGAGATGAGTCACTGTCTGGAACCAAAGGAAAAACAAGGCCCCCTCACAGAGTCCAGAGGGACAAACTGTCACGAGCATTCGATCGAAATGTTCTTGAGTGCGTGCACCGAGCTCGTGGCCAAAGCACCAGGGGACACTGGGTGCACCCCCCCTGCCCCTGGCTCATCACGACTACAGCCCCCCTCTGCATCCTCAGCTGTAAAGTTACTCCTCTAGAGGCAAACAGGACCTAATTGATCTGGCGTGTCTTTGGTACAAATATCTTATGGATGTTTTGAGCAGAGAAAGACGTAAAAGGGTTATTTTTATTAAAATGTTGACTTTAAGAAAGAGAGCCTGTGGTGACACAAATAGCCAGCCCTGCTCCCACCGTGGACTTCCTACCTGTTGAGTAAATGCCACCCTTGTCTAACTTCCCCTGACAAATGTAAGCCCTTTGCAGAGCTAATTTCCTGTACCTTTGTGAGACTGGGGCCCTGGACATTATGGGGCCATTTATGAAAAAGGGAGCGGTAATTGGGACATCTTTTGAAATCGTGTCCCCTCTCTGCGCCGGGCCCCCATCAGCCCTCTAATTTTAGTTGGTCGGGTTACAGAGGATGTTTACATATGCCTCTTCCTGGAATTTCACCTCTTTGCTTCAGGAGTGGGCAATTAGAGAGAATTAGGGCCTATTTGGCGCATGTTTACCGTTAATGGATAGAGGCTGAGGCAGCCTTGGGAAATGCAGTCTGCCGGGCTAATTGAAGCTGGCAATTTTTTGATTCCTCATTTCAGCTCAGGTATTGTAGCAACCAAGGTCACAAAACAAAAGCTCCAGCCCACCATGGTAATGACCGGTGCAGGCCTGCCTGAAGGCCTGCAAGCGACTTATTACCATAGGCTGAAGCATGACGGAGAGCTGGAGGCCTCTGCAAAGCTGCCTGAGCCGGGCAGCCCCACAGGGGGAGGGGGGGGGTGCCCATCCTCTTTCCAGAAGTTTCCAGGCTGATGGCTTTCTCAGAAAGTTCTCAGCTGAGTGGGGTTTTGACAAGGGTCTCCTGACCCAAAGGCACAAGGTGGGCAGTGGGGACAGTGCAGCTGCCACACTCTCCTGGGACCAAAGCCACTCTACAGCCCAAAAAAGGTGTCCAAGGCTGGCCAGAAGCCCGTGTGTTTACCACGGTGCTCCTCACACGGGGGCCCTGGGGAGCCCTGGGCCCTGCCTACACCCAGTCTCTGACCTACAGTGAGGTCTGTGTCCTCAAAAGGCTGGCAAAACACTAGCTGGTGGCCATGAACCCTGACCACTGGTCAAGCAGGGGCCTGTGGCCAGCAGAAGGCCCCACACCAGGGTCTGCTAAGCTCATCATGTGAGGTCTCTGGCCCCCTCACCTCTGAAGTGGGAGGCAGTAAAACCAGAAGCCTCCCAGGTCCCTGTGACCCTAAAGACTCAGTGGACATGCACACAACCCACATCTCACCACCACGGAGTCCAACAGAACTCCCAGGGCCCTCAGATGACCACAGGCCTGTATCCCCCCACTTTCTAGATGGGAAAATTGAGGCCCAGAGGGCTGGAGACAGGGCCTAAGGTCACACCCATCATGAGGTCTGAGCACAGGTGGTACCCAGGTCTCTGGAAGGTGCCACTGCCTGACCCTGAGTCCCCCCATCTCTAACTCTCTCCTCAGACCACCTGACAAGTCCCAAACAGGGGAATGTGCCTTGCTAGGAGGCCGGTGGGGACCCAAACTGGACACCCAGGACCCTATGCTCCCTCCACAGGTGAAACAGGGTCTTGACTCTCCAGCACCAACATCCTGAGCTGCTTCTGACTTACAGATTATGGCTGCGGCTCCATTTTACAGATGGGGAAACTAAGGCCCGGAAACTAGCAGTAACAAAGTAACACTGGCCACAGTGAGACCCAAGCCTTCTTCCTTTTACGGTGGAGATTTTGCTACTGGTTGCGTGGAGTGGCCCAGACCCTCAGAGCTTGTGGGCACGGCTGTGACACACAGCTTCTCCCCAGCCCAGCAACCACCCTGGCTCTGCCTCTGGTCCTCCCTAACCACACACCTGCACCGTGGACTTCAGAGCCCCCAGCCCTAATTTCTGAACCTGCTGGGGTGACTGAAGGAAGGACCCGGAGGCGGAAGAGCCGCACAGCTGCGATCCCTGGTGGCCAGCACAGACATGCAGTCAGCCTCTGGCCCCTCTGACTGTCCTCCTTCCCCAACTTTCCATTCCGGAGTTCTGTCTCCTCAGCCCCATTCTGTCTCTGTGGCTGTCTTTTGGGCTTCAGGCCCAGTTTGATCCAACTCTTGTTCACAGTTATAGCCATTGCAACTTTTCTTCCCCCAAAAAACTTGCACAAATCCAACCCTAAAACCAGAGAGTGAGAACAGGCTGGCTGATGAAGCAGGTCACCGTGTAGCGTGGGTCTCTGTCTGGTCCTTTGGACCTGACACACACAGGGACAAGGGCCCCCCCACACAGACACACACTAAATCTCGGGGAAGGGAACTGAGGTGGTCTTTTCATCTGAAGAAAGGGCACCTTCCGTGGCCAGCGTGCATTCCCAGGACCTGGGAAAACTCTGTGGCACCCGCCTGATTATCCCCAGGTGGCTCCTCTCCACTGGGCGCCCCCATTCCTTTCTGCCTGCGCCTTTGTTTCCATCCAAGCGGCCCTGGGAGCTCCCAGGCTAAGAGTCTCCTCCTTAAGCCCCTGCCAAAGACCCTATTCACTGTGTAAAGAGAAGCCAAGCAAAAGGTGGAAGGAGCCCCCTCCCCGCCCGCCCGGCTGCGAGTTAAGAACTCCCAGACCATCTGCATTTTTTTCTTAAGCCCAAAGAAATTGGAGAGCAATTAAGAAAGTCATGACTATCCCTCAGCCACCGTCCTCTCCTTAATTAACTCCTCTCCCACACACAGCCCGCTCGAGTTGGGGGGCCCTGCCGGCCCTAGTCATCAGGCACCTGCCCTCCAAACCAGCCCGCCACAGTCACCAGGACCTGGGAGCTACAAAGACAAATGCAGACATGTCTGGAGACCTGGTTCTGAGAGGCCTGGGTAAAGGGAGGGCCCAGAGGCACTGGAAATTCCAGGACCCATGACCACCTCAGAGATGGGCCTCCTGGGTGCTGGGCCCCAGGGTGCCCGAGGAGATGCCAGCAGGGCAGGCCCCTCAGTGGTTCCCTCACTTGACCTTCCCAGCCTCTGATGTACCCCACACTGAGGGGAAGTGCCACCTCTGTGAACCCCAGACCCCGGGAACCCTGCTTCCCCCAGGTCCTGACAACAACAGGCTTGGAACGGCCTCTCTGAACCACCTGGGCATCACAATGAATGCCCTTCCTACTGGAAGGTCCCTGGCTCTCTAACCGGGAGCCCCACACTTGAGATGGCCTCATCCAGAAAAGTTCGACCCTTCCAGAGTTTTCTATCTGCTCAAGCCAGGGATGAGGGACCCGATTCAACTTCCTTGTTCCTCCTTCGGTAGAGGGGACAGGGTTCAAAGCAGCAAGGGGAGGGGGGACTCGTCCTTGGGTCTCATTGACAACCATTTAAATTCCAGTCTCCTAAAGAGAACGTGTGCCCAGTGCCCCAGAGTTTCCCAGTGCAGCTTCTACACCGTGCAACATTGTCGGCTGCCCTTTAACCCTCTGCAACCTCAATTTATCTCCCTCCACACCCCCTTCTGTGCAAGTCTCTGCTCCTCTTTTCAAGGAAAAATTCATTAGCAAGCTCATTAAAGGATGGGTAGATCTCCCCCCCCCTTCATTCTTTCTGGAAGTCAGATTGCTCATAAAAAACACATTTAAGTTACTTCATGTAAATGAATGAATAAGAAACACATGCATCCTGTTGCCCTTGAGTCTTGCCAGGTTTTGACATTATTTGGAGAAAAGTACTTGGAAATAGGTTTGGAGGTTGACTCACGCCCCAGGAGGCCTGAGGTTGGGGCCCTGGAAGCTCAACAGGCAACTCGCAGGTGGGAGGATGAGGGGCTGAGTGGGGCCCCTGTGTCCCTTAGCTAAACCCTGGCTCTCCTTTCCCATCCACCCAGAGGGCAGGTGGGAGAGGAGGGCCAGCTTCCAGACAAGACCCCCATCTATTCCCAGATATCTGTGCCCACCAGGAAGAGCCTGCTAGAGGTGGGCCCTGGGGGACTCTTTAGCACAATGACAAGTGACCAGAGACACCATCACCCTCCCACCAGGGTGACAGGGTCCTCTGTGCCTCGCTGCCTAGATGGTCAGGTCCTCATTTCTACCCCCTTATTACGGGTGCTGGGCTCAGGGATTGGCCAATCCATCAAAAATGTTCATTTCCCTCAACCCTTAGCCTCCTGCAAGAGCAGGCTGAGTCTCTGCCAGGCTGATGGATCACGTTAGTTTCAACTTCGTCAGTTGAGAACTTGGTGTATTCTTAATTTATTGTTTCACCTAATGACACACAAAACCCCCCCAAAATACATGTTTGCCTGGGACCTGACCTTCACAAGGACTTGGAATAGAACTCAGTCCAAAGACTGAGACTATTCCAAACTCCTGGGAGGCAGGGGGCTGTCAGGGTGAGCCTGCAGAGGGGACTTTGGCCTTGCCTTCACTTTCCCTTCACCTTTTTCGGCTCAGTCCACCTTGCGAGAGTCCCGAGCCCTCTCTGAGGAAGGAGGCTCGAAGCCACGGGCATTTGGCTTGGCCCAGCTACGAGGACGCTTCATCTAAGCTCCGGATATGATCACCCCTCAGGGGCCCCGCATCCTGCCCTGTGCAAAGCTCTTCTCCTGGGCCCCCTCTCCACGTCACTGTGTTTGCAGGTGGCTCAGCAAATGCCAGCTGTGGAGTAAATGTCACAGGGCAGAGCCTTCCTGATGCCCTAGGCACACAGCTCCCGCCTCCCTGCAGCCTGCGGGCTCTCCAGAGAGCAAAAACAAGCAGACCACACATGGCCCCCGCTTCTGGTACCTGTGCCCCTCTGCCTGTGCGAACGGGTTTTGTTTAAAAATAATATCCCCTTCCCATTTCAATTTCAGGGGAGAAGGGCGAGGTGCAGAGCAGGCGTCTCTGAATCCTCTGTTTGATGAAAGAACCTTATGGAAGCTGCGTGCTCCAGCACAACCTCCCTGGGAGGGGCAGGGTGCATGCAGGCCGCCACATCTGGGGGAACTGGAGTCAGTCAGGGGCCTGGCTTGGAATTCTGTTCACAGAGGCTCTGGCTGGGACATCAAGGGGGTGTCAGCTGGGACAAGGACAGTGCTGGGCCCACTTGAGGCTCAGGACGTGCCTTCACCCCCTCCCATGGCAGCCCAAGCCCAAGCAGGGGGAGCTCATGTGCCAGCAGGAGACCTCCCAGGTCACCCACCAGACTCCCATGCCCCCCAGGACAGCCCGATCCCGAGCTCTCGGCGGCACTGGTGCATCTTGAATAAGTGAACCACAAAAACAAAGGACACACCCTCGAGTGGTTGCCACCTCTGATCCCAACTTGCTCCTCCCCCACCATCGCTGATTTTATTTAAACAAACAAAAACATTCCCGTCTCATTGCAATTTCAGGGGTGAGGACAGGGGGCCAAAGGAAGGACTCACTCAAAACCACCATTTGATTAAAGGACATTATCAAAGCCCCGTGTGTGACACCAGCGTTCTCACAGGCAACGACGTTGCCATGGCTGGCGGCGAGAAATGTCTTCGAGCAGGAGCAGAAGGGCCCCTTCCACGTCCCTGAGCAGGCACACAGGCTCCACCAGGCTGGGCCAGGGTGGAGGCTCCGTGTCTCCTTGCACGAATGTGTCAGCTAAGCTTTATTGAGCTTCTACTGTGTACCTGGCCAGTGTTGGATGCTCCCCACTTACCGTCCCTGGCTGGCAGTCACTGGCGGTCACCATGAGGAGTGGGCCACACTCGCCAGCTTGGCGTGGCAAGGTCTCTGTTCCAGGCTGCTTCAGGCCCCAGCCCCGCCCCCCAGCTCGATGTGTAAGGTCGGCATGTTACCTGCCCTGGCTAGGTGTTTGTGCCCCTGACTGAGGCTGTGTGAGCTGACCCTAACGAGATCGTGTGTTGACAACGGCGAGAAACAACTCACCCCAATCCTGGAAGGAGGCCAGAGGCAGGTAGAGAAGAAGAAGGGTCTGGTCCGGTGGTGGGGGTCCTCCGCACGTCCATCCACGATCTTCGGCCAACTCGGCTATGGTCCCACGCCGTCCACGGTGGACGAGTCCGGCTTTGTGGAGGGGGAGATCAGAGTTATTCGAGAGAAGCGTCCCAGGAAAACCAGACACGCAAAGACGCCGGGAGGCCGTCACGCCTGCAACGCGCCTCTCAGTGGAGTGCGGCGGCTACTGGGGATGAGCCGTGAAGGAAAAGATGCAGGGGGGATGCCAAAGGCCCAGGTGGCCACCCCAAAACCAACACCTCATGGTCAGCTAGGGGCCTGGCAGGGCCGAACTCAGGACTCCTGGGGACCTGGTAGCAATATGGGCAGGCTGGGGACACACCCACCAGGCAGGAAACGGGGGTCTCTGGGGCCAGCAGGATGGGATGTAAGTTCAGCTACAGCCCGGGGTCACTCAGACTAGGCGAGGCTCACAGGAGGTAGCCTCTGAGGGTGGTGGCATGAGACGGAGACTCCAGCAGGCTCGTCTCACGGGAACCAGGAACCTGTTGGAAACTGAGAGAGCTCTGAGTGGGCTGGAGAGTGGCATCTGGCCTTGGTGGCAGGGCTGAGGGCAGCAGGCAGGCCAGGCGGCCACAGAGGTGAAGTGAAGGAACCCCAGCATGTCGGGCAGAGGCTAGACTGAAGCAGGGAGGACAAGAGTGCAGGCCGGGCATCGTGGCAACGGGCTACAGCAAGCAGAGTGCCAAGTGGGTAACCAACCTGGACCCGGGAAACCAGCAGAGGAGCCACCAGGTAAGAAAAGCAGGTAGGAGCCAGGCAGCGCAGAGCCTGCACACGCCCCTGGAGGTCCCCAGCCCTCTGTCCTCTAGGAGGACACAGGCCCCAGCCAGCAACAAGGGGCCTAAGAAGCTGGACTGAGCCCCAGGGGAGGAAGGAATCTAGATGAGGGAGAGGTCCGACTCACAGACCCCGATCCCAGAGGGAGACCTGTGTGGCCAGAGGCTAGGGACACATGCTGCAGCCATCCCTATGCAGCCACCTGGGCTGAGCTTCAGGACCACAGTCCACAACAGCCATCCACACCTTTGTGGGATGGGGGAGGCAGGGGGGCAGGCCCTTGGGGGCCTGAAAAGCCACAGACACCAGCTGCGCCCTCCAGCTGCCCTCTACAGGGCTGGAGCCTGCTGCTCCAGCTCCTGGACAACCCCCCGGCCCGCCCTCCCAGGGGAAGTGGAGGCCATCAAGGGACTTGCTAGGTGACAGGTGCCAAGTTCAGGGCCGGGGCCATGGGCTCGCTCAGTTAGGATCAACTGTTGAATGACGGCATGAACGCGTGAGTGGATGCAGGCTCGGCCAGCGAGGCCCCTTCAATGAGGGCTGGGGCAGGAAGCTACCCACTCCCCTGACACAAACCGCCCTCCACCCTTTAACCTAGGATCCCGCAGGGCCCGCTGTGCTGCTGGGGTGGGGGGGTCCAGCCCTTTCATTCACTCACCTGTCCAAACAGACATCCCACATACTCTTACTGAGCCCCACTAATGCCAGGCTGGTGCTTGGGCACCCCAAGGAGGGGGGGCAGGCCTAGGGCACTCTAGAGGGCCAGAGTCGGAATTGGTGAGGGAGGGGTCGGAAGGGAGAGAGAGCAAGAGAGAACACAGGAGGCAGGAGGCAGTGACAGCAGAAAAAGAGCAACTCTCAGAACTGGGGAGGGGGGGGGGCTCTGCCCAGCCCCTCTAGGCCTCTTGTCTCCTGAGCACTCGGAATGGACTAGATGGACACCAAGTCAGCAGTGGACTCAGGTGTGAGAGCCAACTCTGAAGCCAGCCTGGCCGGCAACATGGCCAGCTGCTCTCCAGCGGGGGCTGAAAGGGAGTGGGTATGTGATGCCACTTCCAGAGGCCTCAGCCCTGGTCCCTGTCCTGTCTCAGCACCTCTCTGGGGAGGGTGGACAACTGCATCCCACCTCCGCAGGGGGGGGAGGAGCGCCTCTGGCTTTGGTCTCCGGGGACCACTGCCGTTCCTCCACATTGCTCTCCTGGGGTGCGGGTCAGAGCTGGTTCTGCGACTTGGAAAGAGGGTCAGTCCTGACCCACAATGCCCCAGATCCCTCAGCCTGTGAAGGTCTGATGACCTTCTCCTGCTCTAACCCTCCCCCTTCTCTAGTTGTCCTTCCAGTTCCCTGATGGTGTGGCTTGAGCCTAAAGTTTAATTGGAGTGATCTGATCTTGATTGATCTGCCTTGGGGTGAGAAATGTGCCCAACTTGAGACAAACAGTGTGAATTTCCTGCTGAGGATGTACCTGTTCTAGAGATGTCGATGAGCTCTGGGGTTCAGGATGGGGTGGGACACTAAGTGCAAGGGGACCGACTACCCTGAGATGCAGGACCTGGGGATGGAACCACAGGTCCGCCACTGGGCTCCAGCACCAGCCTCGGGTCAAGCTGTCACCTTCCCCTAGCACTTGGCGGATAGAATCTGAGAGGCACCAGCTCTCTGAACCCCAGTCTCACCAGGGTGACACACTGCACCCTCTCTTGGGCCCATGTCCCTCTGCCTCTCAGCCTAGAGGGGGCAGGCTTGGGTGCTTGACACCTCTGACTTGGAACTCTACTGCCACCTGCTCATCCAGGTAAATTCTCAGTGGGGCCTAACACAAGTCAGGTGTGTGCCAGGGTTGGACACTGACTCCTGGGGTTGCCCCAGGCCCCTGCTGTTGAGGGGGACAAGTGGACTGGCCTGTTAGGTGTGTGTGCTGGACGGGGTGCAGCCCCTGAACCTCACAGCCTGTTGAAGGTAGCCTAGCTTCAACTCCCCCCCCACGGATTGCACTGTGACAGAGGCAAAGACTTAAATGAGGAGCAAAAGGAATGTCACTCGTGGCACCAAAATTAGAAGTGTGGCTTAAGAACTTGCGTGGCCCCTGCCCTGCAGACGCCCGGTTCACCTCATTATGGAAATCAGTGTGTTTCCTTCGCAGACAAAGAAGGCTCCTCGTGAGGCCCACACTGGAATCCAGCAGCTACCTCATTAGCGTCTGCGGGCTCTTCCTTGGACAAGGCCTAAGATTAGCCCTGAGTTCATTAAGGGAAAGGGCGGAAGGTGGAATAACACTGAAAGCCCAGCCGGGGGGGGGCGGGGAGGCTCTTTTCTGCTGGCCCCTGGCTCAGGGCCCCATGGCAGTACCCTGTACCTAGGGATTTAATCACCAGTCGGGGCGGAGGGAAGGGGACAGGAGGCAAAGAGGTTAAACTCTGGATGAAGGAGTTAAAAACCCAAAATGGGGCTATTTGATTTGAAAGCTTCCTGGAATTTGTCATTGGGATAATCGATTTAAAAGCTTCCTCCTGTTTCCTTTCTTCCAGCCCCACCTGACCTCGGAGGAAAGCTTCTCCTGGATGAGTTTTCTGGGGGGTTAATATTTCCTAAGTCTCCACTTCCTACCTCTTTGTCTTTAATGCCTTTCCTAAATTGTTGGTTTCTTCTTTCTCTCGGCCCCTCCCTCCTCCTTTCTTTCCTGTCTTTGGTTCTCCCCGTGGGAACTGAACTTCTAGGAAAATCTAGCAGGGACTCTA
The DNA here is from genome assembly GCF_052094955.1 of Ictidomys tridecemlineatus. NCBI lineage: Eukaryota > Metazoa > Chordata > Mammalia > Rodentia > Sciuridae > Ictidomys > Ictidomys tridecemlineatus. The sequence continues at coordinate 119,863,203 of NC_135481.1, read as the reverse complement.
ATTGCATTTTCTCCCAAAGGCTCCGCTGACTTGGCTTCAAGTCCCTCCCTCGGCTAGTAGTGTCTGCACTTACCTGCAGCCTAGTCCACCTCACCTGGAAAGGTAAAGGTGTCAACCCTGTTTTGCAACTGAGATCAGGAGTCTCTCGGGAGAGCGGACTTAGCCCACCGCCTCAGCCCTCGTGTGCTGAACTAGGACTCGAACCCAATGCCCAGGCAGCAAGGCAAGAGGCAGGTTTCTGAAGTCAGGAGGCCTGGCTCCCAGAGATAGGAGCAAGGGAGGCCAGAACAAGTGACCCCGTGAAGCCACAGGGAGAGTGTGTAAACGGGTGGGCCGGAGGCACAGAGCCACCCAGGTGAGAAGGAGAAGTGTCTGTGTGTCCATGAGCCGGAAAGGTGTCAAGAGTTAAGGCACAGAAGTCTTTACCTGAGGGAGAGGCGCTGGACGGAGCAGGAAGCAGTGGGCTGAAGAGGAAATGGAGGTGAGGAAGGAAAGCAGCGAGTGTAGACAGGTCTTTGGAGAAGCTGGGCTGCGAAGGAAAGACAGACACTGGAGTGGCTAGAAGGAAGGCCAGGAGGGGCCTGGGGCTCCAGGCTGCAGAGAGCCAAGTCAGAAAACCAGAGGGGCCACCGAGGTGGTGGAGGACAGGCCTGAGACAGGTGCACATCTACTGCTGGACCCTCAGAGGCAATGGGGCACCGACGGGTGCAGGGGAGACCCAATGGGAGGAGCCACTTGACAGCCTCTGCTTCCCTGGGAGGTGACAGGCCAGTCCTGGGTCAGGACAGGGTGTTGTGAGGATCAAATGAATGGATGGTTGCAAAACAGGGGACATGAACGTCCACTATTGTCACTCATTGACAGCAGGACCCTGGATTTTACAGCTCACTTGAATCATCTATCTCGCCAGGGCCTGGATTTTCGCTGACCATAAATTATTCTTCTGAAACATTAAGGATGTAAAAACCAGTGGTAAAAGCTCCTGCCAGTCTCTGGAAGACAAAAGGTTCCCTCCTAATAGCCTGAATTAACTCAAAGCGGGTCTCCGCCCACCTCATTTGTCACCTTCCAAGTCATCCTTCCACCTCCATTTGCCACATAATCCAATCAGCCCCTTTCAGATGCCTGGGGCTATTGTCCAGCCAAGCTGGGCTTCTCTAAAGCAACCCAGAACGGTTTTTGTCTTGTCCGGACCAAACTGGTTGGCTTAAAAGGGGACCAAAGAAAGTGGTGGTCAAATGAGGACCCCAATTAGCTTCCAAGAGACTGTTTTCGTATCTTTGTACCCTACGCCTAGCCTGGTGCGCTGGGCATATTGTCAGTGTTTCAGAAAATGTTTGTTGAACTAATTCTGTTTTTAGTTATTCTGTACTTTATTGACTAAGTGTGAACACACCCAGCACCTACTGGGTGCTCCCTAATGACTGGGGGGGGGAGAGGGCTGGGCAGCAGTGAGCCCCAAGGGCCGCCTGTGTGACAGTGTCCTGCCGGTTTACAAAGCACTTTCACAGGCCTTACATCATTTAGTCTTCAAAAGCACCCTGTGGGGTAGGTAGAGGAGGGTGGGTTTTTATCTTAAATCCCCATTTAGACCATGAAAGGAATTGAAACTTGGAGAAGTTAAGCAACTTGTTTTAAGGTCACACTGTTATTAAGAGGTGAAGCCAGCACATGGTACCAGCATTGGGGCCACCGGGACCTCTAAGACCACCCTGGGCAGCAGGGGTTTCAGACAGACTGTCCCCTGGTGGAATGTTTGATTTGAAATTAAAGAAAGGCTCTTAGAACTCTGGGCTGGGGGCAACAGGGGGACCAGGGGCAGCTACAGTGGCATCCGGGGTCCAACCGTGACCCCTTCTCTTGCTAGCAATGTGGCAATATACTTACCTTCTCCTCCCCCCCCATTTCCTTATGTGAGCCCTATTCTGTGGGACATGGGGCGGGACTCTCAGAGTTCTCCTTCTTACCTAACTTTCTAAAACCCTGTCAATACCACATGTGTCCTCCTCGAACCTCAGCGGCTTACTGCACCCACATGTCACCTAGGACTAACATCACACTACTTAGAAAGTGCCCTGGGAAATGGCCGCATGCACGATGGGTGTTCTTACTCAAGTCCGCCCGATGGCCATGTTAGTGGAGCCCCTGCTTGATGCAAGGAGAGCCCCAAGCGTGGGGGCTGCCGGGAGTCTGTGGGAGAATAAATAACACGAGTGAGGCAAATGAGTGGCACGGGAAGAGGCTGACCTGCCAAACTCTTTCAACAAACATTTACTGACCACCTCCTCCACACCCGGTCCGGCCCCAGGCTTCTCTGGGTCATTTAATTCTCACAACAGCCCTAGGAGGTTGCTCCTATCATCCCCATTCCCTAGAAAAGGACAGGAAGACCTCGAAACAGGCGGGGCATGCCTTCGGTGGGTCAGGCGCATGCTCATTCCACAAGCCCACCAGGGGCCCCGAATTGCCCATGAGGCACGTCAAGCTCTTGGCCCAGGTCCCCCTCCTGAGAAGTTCCCAAAGGGATCCTTCCACACAGGACATCAATGACACAGTCGGCCATAAAAAGGCCGACACCCCTTGGGGAGGGAAGCACTCCAGGTGGCTGGCAGGTGAACACAAGCAGAAGGCCCAGGAAAGCACACACACACACGAGCTCAAGCACAGGCAGGGGCTACCCGCCAATGCCCCCTCACTAGGGCATTGGTTTAAGTCTTTAGCCGGAAGGGTCAGCAGAGGGTGGGCTCTGGTCCTCTTCATCCCACGTCGTCCTGGTCTTGGTGGCTCCTGGAGGCTGCTTGGTATGCTGGTGGGATCCAGGAGTCCACACTCAGGGTGCTCTCTGCAAATGATCAGAGATATGAGTTGCAATTAAGTTAATTAATTAGAGTTAGAACTAATTGGTTAACATTTTAAATTGTGTTTAATGGTAATGGGTCTGGGGGTGGACAAGCTGGGTGGCCGGGCGTGGGCTTCTGTCGGCCATGTTGTGTACAGAACCCCACAGCAGGACTGAGGCACCGCAAGATGGAGGTGAGTGGCAGGCACCTTGGCAGCAGCTTGACATCTGAGAAGGTGGTCCTTGAAGACGAAGGGGTGAACCGATGATGTCATCCCTGAAGAGAGACCCTGTGGCATGGGAGGGGGCAGATTAGAAACCATCTTGATGACCCCTAACGGCCAGCACTGGAACAGCATAGAGAAGGAGGGGGCAGTTGGAGGGAAAGGGAAGGAGCGGGAAGGGGAGGGGGGTGTGGAGGGAGGAGGGGAAGGGGAGGGGGGGTGTGGAGGGAGAAGGGAAAGGGGAGGGGGGGTGTGGAGGGAGGAGAGGGGAGGGGGGAGGGAGGAGGAGGGAGGAGGAGGGAGGAGGAGGGAGGGACAAGGGGAGGAGAAAGGAAGGATGACGACATGAGCCAGGGAGGGGGAGAAGGTAAGAGGAGAAATGGGAGAGGGAGGAGGGAGAGAAGAAACGGGAGGGGGAGGTGGGGGAGGAGAAACGGAAGAGGGAGGAGGGAAAGAAGTGGGAGGGGGAGGAGAGCCAAGGGAGGGGGTAAGGATTACTTGATTGACAAGGCACAAGTGTTAACTGTGTGCGCCTGCGCAACTCAAAGCCAGGTCTAGCAGGCCGCGAGCCATTTGCACACAGAGACCGCTAGGGGGCGCGCGGCCCGCACTCAGAGCCCAACAGCACAGCCACCTGCGGCGCCCCCGCCCGCGAGCAGCTGCCTCAGAGCCAGGCTGGCGTAGGTGGGCGGGGGACGCCCAACAGGTCTCCGGCCTGGAGGGGCACCACGCACTCAGCCCATCGCCTAGGGCCGCCATGTCCCCAGAACGCCTCTCCAAGTCTCCATCAGCCAGAATGCACCTATAGACATCGGGGAGCACACACACACACACACACACACGCCTGTGTCCAGAGGGTCTCCTGCGCCCCCTACCACAGGGGTCCCCTCGCACCAGAGAGGGAAAGGCACCTAGAAGACCCCGCCAGAAGGGGCTTCTCAGAGCACGATTCCACTTTTGAAAGGTACAGAAATCTCGCCTCCAACCTTCGGTCCAATTAAACAAATTAATTAATTAAAATTTAAAAGGCCCAGTTTTCGATACAACGTTTTCACTCATTTTTGAGGTCTCGAGACACACGACGCAGCCTAAGACGACCACCCTGGCTCTCCCGCCGTCGCTGCCAGCAGCGACAACCCTCCCCCCGCCCCAAAATCTTGCCTTCTTCCTGAGCCACGCAAGAATCACGACCCCGCATTATGGCGCCTCATTAACTCTTTTACATTCTCTTCATCTGCTCCACTGCGCCACACCTTCCTAAGACCCCAGAAACCAAGAGCCATAAAAATAAACTAATCTGCGTCCACGCTCTTCCAAGACACCCCAAGTCACACAACCAGTGCCGCAGAGGGCATCTCCGAGAACCTGCAGGCGCTCCGCGGGGAACCTGAGGGTCTCAGAACATCTTCCCCTTATGTTCATGAACTCAGAATCTTCTAGTAAATCCTGCACCCGACCCCCTCCACTAGGAGAACAAAGGCCACCTCCCCTCCCCACCCCGCCCCCCAAAATTCCGCAGTGCCACCAGCGCCCTCTTGCGGCCAACAAGAAAACCTTCCAGAAACCTGCCACGTAGCAGCCCGCTTGCGCCCCCCCACAGCCCGCCAGCCCAGGATGGGGAGGGGGCGACTTGGGGGCTTAACAGGGACAAAGGAAACGGCAAAATACGACTTTACCAAAGTCAAGAACCCACAACATGTAAGAATCTTCCAGCGACCATCACTCCACGCGCAATGCTGACAAGACCCGGGCCCCAATTCCCAGCTCTCAGCACCCAACCCCCCCCCAACACACCCCCTTTTCTGAATTTCTCCCTTCCCTCTTCCTAGATGCAAGCACACAGCTTTCTCTCTATTCCAGCTCACCTCCTGTTTCCATTCTACCTGTACCTCAATTTCGTGACCCTCCCCTCAACCCCCCTTCTCTACGCAACTGGTTCTAGGGGACTGCTGGCAGGTTTGCGCTTGGGCACCCTCTCTCTCCACTGTTAAAGTGGCTGATTAGGGTAGAACCAGATGTGGTTTACAGATTTTTTTTACTCTCTTCTTTACATGGAGTCGGCTCTGCACTAAACCTGGGTACTTGGATTCAGAGTCCCTGGCTAATAGGAACCTCTCGCCCTCACGCCCGTGGTCCACCAATAACCCAGCTAAAGACTAGGGGGGAATGTGCTCCCTTAGACCCTTCTCTTCGGCCCTTTCCCCTCCTAATTCATAGGGCATGCAGAAGGCATCGCCGCCATATCTCCCACTATTAAGGCGATTCTGAAGGCGGCTTCGAACCCAGAATATCGGTGTTTTTGGACCCCCGTGACTGCGGCACACTGGTTCCAAAAGGAGATTGATCTGATTCCCCCCGCTCATCTGCGTCAGAGTCCCTGCCACTCAAGCTATCCTCAGCGACTGGACAAGAAACGGACCCTGATGTCCCCCCAGGAGAATGTGCCTCGAGATACCCTTCCTGACAGGATTTCATATCCAGTGCATGCTTGGGGACCAGGCAAAGTGGCCGCCTTCAGGAGAAGGTCCCAGCATCGGTCCTTCGGCATGTCCAGGAGGACAGAGCCCAACCTAGAAGGGGATGGCCTCTTTCTTTTGCACATCCTTGTAGGCAAGGATGGCCAACCACTTACCAAGAGAGGGATTCTCGCGTGGGCGCCCCGGCTCTTCGGAGGAGCTGCAGCCTTGGGCTAGCAAGCCAAGGCGCGCTCCATCTCAGCTCTCCGCGGTCTGCGCTAGGGGCTGGCTGGGTGGGGTTTATATGGAGGCGCAGAAGGGGTGGTCTCTGACGTCAGCGCATTCTGCTGCAATGCGCTCATTTCTCTAAAAGTGATTGGCCGGAAAAATGAGCCCCCCAGATTCTATGACAAATTGCTCTAGCCGCACCCAGATTGCAGCAAAGACGGAGGAAAAAATTCTGCCGCAGTGCCCCTGGCCGCCATGACCAACACCCTGTGGTCGCTGGGGCTTCTCCCCTACATGAGCCCTAATCGGGCAAAAGAAGATGATTTGTATTCACAATTTATGGGGAAATCACCCGAAGGGATGGTGGTCCCTAGAGAGGCTGAGGCTAGAGGTAGGGTCCCGGAGCCAGCAGATCACACACCTGGCTATTTCGGAACATCGATCAGAGGATGCGGGCTTAGGGAAAGAAAATGACGCTTTTTGCTTATTGTTCTGGAAAATAAAAAGCCTGAGGGTAAGATAACTGGTTCCCAAATGTAAGCCTGTGGCCGTCACCCCCTTCTAGCTCACCCTATTTCTGATGCGTTATCTTTGACATAGGAGACTCAGCATAGCGTCTGGAAGTCAGGAAAACCTGGTTTTTCCGTCCCGGGTTCTGCCGCTTAAAACGGATATACCCAGAACCCTGCAACGTCCCTTGCCCTTTCAAGGGTTTATTTCTTCCACTTAGTAAGGGGGTGCCTTCTCCTTCCCCCCACCCTGCGAACCAGGATTGTAATGAGAATGTAGATTTGAGCCGTGTTCCACTAAGAAAACTACTTTCTGGCAAGGAAGAGTCCTATATGGCGATGTCTGTGATGCCCCCCAAAATTGGGGTGATTTCACAACACATACACTTTGAAAGAGCCCCCCCCTCTGCCGCAGCAGCCGCGGCGGGCGGTGGGGGGGGGGGGCTCAGGAAAACAGGCAGTGACACATGTTGCTGAGGAGCATAGCTGCATAGCCTTGTGCTCCGGGACTTGGCACATGAGAGTTAATCCTTAACAGGTGGCCCCTTCAGCCCCTCTGCCCGGGCCCGAGTGGCAAAGTGGGCAGTGCCGTCAATCAAAATGTCCTCTTGCAAAGGTCAAAATGCTGTTGAAAGGAACTAAGGATCTATCTTAGGGTGACAGGTGGGTGGCAGCCGGGAGGACAAGGAAGGCGCGTGATGACAGAAAGGGGTGAGAATGAGTGATGGACCCCAAAGGGGAAAGCAGAGGAGGCCATAGGGAGAGTATCAAGTTTAAAAAGCTCTCCGGCACTTCGTTGGGGGTTTCATGATACTTCAGGGTGAGCCTCTCATGCCCAGCAATCCTAGGAGTGGGCTGTGAGGGAGTAGGGCTACTGTCCAGGGAGGAGAAAACTGACCATCAGGTCTCCCGAGACTAAAAATCCTCAGGCGAGGGGCTCATTTACATGTGATTCCGCGCACTATTGGGAAAATACGGATTTGGGACTTTGCGGGGCATCGTGAAGAGCTACCAAAGTGTGTCAGACAATGGGGGAGAAAGAAAATACCCCATTTTCAGCTTGCGGAACACGCAAAAAAACCCAGATACAGGAGCCCCCGCAAGCAGCACTGGCGAGACAGAAAGGCCCACACCAGCTGCATACGTCAAGAACATTTCAAAAAATCATGGCTCCAAGCGCCCCAGTCAACAGAGAACGTTTATTAGCCACGGTATTAATAGCTAGGAAACAGCCGGAGCTGGCCGAAGCCAATCAGCATCCAGAAGCCCCTGTCGTCAGGCCCCCGTGGCCAATCAGGCGCCAGCAGGCCCGGTTGCTAGCCTCTGGGGGCAGAGGCGAGGGGTGCTCAGCGTCACGGGGGCTCGCGATCGCGCTGTGCGTGGGAGTCCAGGCGGCCACCAGAGAGCATCAGTAGCCACGCACTTGGGGTCCTTGGAGGCCTCCTTGGAGACCGTCTTAGATGCATTGCCTCTGGCATCATCCCTGCAACCCCCAAAGAACACGAGGTGACGTTTTAGAGGGAGCCCCAAGTCTCAGTTGGGGTGCCCTGTGGGGGCCCTAGAAGGAGAAACCTTCCGACACTCAGTATCCAGCTTCTCTCCTCAAGGCCTGGTACCCGTGAGAAAAGTTAGGTCTGCGGATGTGAAGTTGGCCTCTGCTTTTTTTCTGGGTCCCCTGGCCCCTAAGTTTGCTCCTTAGAGTCTGATGGCAAACCCCACCCCTCTGCTCCAAGGCCTTATCTACAGGCCGCAAAGACCCTGGAAATTTCGTTCCTGAGAAAAGAACCGCGGGTTTGGATCTCAGCTCTGCTCCTCCTAGCAGGGAGGCTGAGGTCCAGGCCCTTCCCCTCTCTGGGCCCCTATTTCCTCATCTGGAAAAAGGAAAGAGTTGGACAAGAGGGTCCCCAAGGAGCCTTCCAGTCCTGCTTTGCTTGATTTGAATGTATACATCAGGCGAGTCAAATGTCTTCCAGAACATTCTGCATGACAGTAATTAGTATCAGGTGTATCCTGCAGTCCATGTGGTTACTTCATCATGCTCTTTTCTTTCCATTGTATTTTATTTTAAACAGAACTCCATGGCAACATGTTTATCCTTCTGGCTTCCTAAAAGAAAGAAAGAAGATAGAAAAAAAAAAAGGCAAAGAGAGAAAGAAAAGACTGTTGTAAACTAATCTCTACTGAGCGTGGTTTAACCACAATTTAAAAAAAAAAATCCATATGTTTAAAATATTTTGATTGGCTTTTCTGGAGCTCAAAATCGAACTTTTTAAATATTTATTGGTCCAAAGAAATGGAAGAAATTCTTGAAGAAGCCAGACCTATGGTAATATTTGGATCTGAACTGTTTCTCGATCTGGGCAACGCTGTACATGCTTGCCCTGCTCAAAAAGGACATTTGAGGGCTCAGATTCATATCTTAGGGGAAAACAGACAAGGAAATCCAGGTTTGAGAAATTGAGCACTTTCTCTCTGTACAAGCTGAAACCCAGCTCTCCCGCAGTCCTGGAGGAGAGCCAGTGTCCCAGACACAGGGCTTAGTTTGCTTCTGGTCCTCCTACTTCTTCCTCTTTTTCCTCCCCACCCCAACATAGATCTAATTCAGAGCACACATTTTTCTTCTTTTTTTAATTCATACTTGGGAACCCTCAAAAGCAGTGTGAGCAATCTATCCACATGTACGCACTTGTGGGCAAGTGTACAAATGTCCTAAGACTCAGCCAGGAAATGAACACAAGGTCCTCTTTTTCATCTCCCAGGCATGGGTAAATGCACTGTCTTTTCAAAAACCGTACTGAGGGCTATTGCAAAACAGCACACTAGAGTGCCTGCCTCTCTAAGCAGCCTCCCCGTCTTCCAGGTCCCTTAAAACATTAGTGTTCCCCAAAGATCTCTTAGCGCACTCTTCTGCCGTGGGTGGCTGCAGCCACAGCTGAAGCTGCTTTAGTACCAGGCCTGCTGCTGCAATCCTACACTTGAGTTCCCCCACTAGCCTCTGGCAATTCAAACCTCCAGGACCCCACATCCTTGAACTGTCTCCCCCCACTCCCATTCCACTATAGAAAAACCTAAACCAAAGTTAGAGAAGCTGCAGAGTGCACAGGGGGTCTTCCCCTGAGTTCCCACGAGGCTGTTAGGTTGTTTTGTTTGTTTGGGGGCTGTTGGGGGACAGAGTCTGGCATTGCCAAATAGATCCGCTGTGCTTCCCACAATGTGCAAAACTGAGCACCAAGCAATGCAAGATTTAAAGGAAAAGATCACACGACAATCTCCTCTTCTGGGGTCCTGGAGCTGGCTATTGTAGAAAGCACACCGACCCCAGCTCCCTAGAGTCAGAAGCGCTCTACTCCCTGAGTTGGGTGCAGTCGCTACTCGGCCCAGAGAAGTTTGCAAATGGCAGAACCTGAAAAAAAAAAAAATTAATAAAGTTCAGCACCTCCTGCGGAAGGCCAAGGACGAAGCTGACTTCCCAGGAGGCGGCTGCACATATGTTTGAGTAAATGTTCAACAATAAGCAGTTGCCCTTTACCGCCTGACTCGGCCGTGTGCGTGGTGTGGGGAGAGGGTGGCCAGTTCTTCAGGGATACTTTTCCTAATGAGGGCCGGTGGAAAGAGCTGGAGGGCAGCACTCCCAAAATGGCCCCCCTAGTTGTTCTGGGGAGTGGATTCGGGTGGTTTTTCTTTGTCCTTCTACTTTTATGAATCTCCATAGTGGCGTGTGTCATTTCCACGATGTGCTTTTTTTTTTCCTCTCTCTCTCTTCTAATGCAGCAGTTCAAGAAGACTGGGTCATTTCACATTTCAGCTCTTCCTTAAAGACTTTGATTAAAAATATTTTTTCTCATAAGTAAATAAAAATCAAGGGACTCAGGCTTCATGTTCTGCACAGCACAAGGCATCTACTGAACACAGGAGTTCAGTGGTATGGGGGTGCAGCCATGCTACTGGGCCCCACTTTCAGAAAGGAGCTCCTAAACCCACCCTAAGTAGATTTCTAGCCGACAAGAGCAAGAAAAGTGAGTGTTACAGGAGGAAACTAGAGGAACACAAGGCATGGGGCCTGGGGGGACAGGCCGGGGCACTGGGTTAGATTTTAGAAGTGACATCTTGACTCTAGGGAAAGTGGCCACGCTGCCCTGTTCTCCCTTAGCACCCCAGGCCCCCTGGCCTTGGGCAGGGGCCAGCCCCGGATTCAAGCTAGGGGTTTTCTTGGCCCCACTCCATGGAAATATTTCCTTCGGTGGAGCAAAGAACTGCTTCATTCAACTGCCTGCGGCTAGGGAGGGGGTGGCTTTCAGTGTGTTGACAGAGAGCAGCCCAGGTCTGAGGAGGGGCCCCTGGGCAGAAAATGTATTCCAGGTAGAACAGGACTGGAAAGTTTGCTCTGCCTATTTTTTTTTTTTTTAAACTAAAAGATTGCTGACGGTTGAAAAACTGCCACCCCACCCCAGAGGCTCCCGGAGAAGATGTTTGTAGTACATTTCAGCAAAGACTAGAAATGTCTTACTGTCAAAATGAAGGGGGCCGGGGCCGGGCACCCTTTCCGTTTAAACATTCAGGATCCAGATCCCTCCAGAGCCCACAGGCAGCCTCTCTGAGCCACGCCCGGTGACAGCCCCGTCTCAAAGCTAAACAGAAGACACCTTTGAGAGTCCAGGATGCTGGGAGATGGCCCTTAGAGACCCTGGGCACAGAGAGGCCTATCCTGGCACTGAAAGGGACTAAGAAACACACCAAGGGCAGCAGGAGCACAGCAGCGGGGGCTACACTCGAGAAGGGCCCGCTGCTGGAGTTGGTGACAACAAGCCACATACCTGATTCGAGGAAGCTCAAGGTGGCCAATGTCCATTACTGATTTTCTTCCCAGTATGCAGGTAGACCAGCAGTCCTGCCTGGCGGCTTAGGGTTCACACCTGAGATCATAAGGTCAGATCTAGGTGTAAATTCACTGGCTACCTGTGTAACTGTTGGGGTGGTGGCTGAACTTCTCTGAACCTCCATCCATACAATGGGGTTAACTGCCTCCCTCATCAGAGACTAAATGGGGGAAAGAATGTGTGTCCACTGAACCCACTCAGTTAGTTACACACACCCCGTATCCACAGCTGAATGCTGGAAGGCTGAGCGAAGAGACCTTGCCGTTTCCCATGTTGTTAGCAATGACTTTCTAAGAAGCATAAGTATATTTTCGTGTATATATATATTATATGTATAGTTTTCATATATAAAAAAAAGTATATATACCCATGCTTTTTTTCTCTGAGATGAGGTTACTCCATGTTGCCCAGTCTTCAAATTCCTGGGCCGTAGCCATCTTCCTGCCTCAGCCTCATGAGTAGCAGGGACTAATGGTGCACAGCACCGCACCCAGCACTGTTATAATTTTTTAAAAAGTTAATCCTACATACCAGCTAGGTCAATGAGCAAACAGTATCATCCGTGCCCTGCCCCTGACAGCTCCCTTCCCTTCAAACATCGGTGGGATGACTTCCAAGGTCTTTCTCTCCAAATTTCCTGTGCAAACTGCTCCAGCCTGCAGTCTTGGGGATGGGCCCTGCCAGCCTCCACCATCCTGGAGAGAAAGGAGAAGCAGCCTCCCCACCCAGGCTCCTCAGCTCAGCCTGGTGGACTCTCAGTGGCCACCTACCATAGCCACCCACCAGAAGTGTGTGGCTAGACTCTCTTCCTAGTCAGGACCTCCTCTTGTCCCAGAGCCTGGGGTCTGCAAGAAAGTCTGTAAGCTCAGTGGGAAAACATCTTCCAGATGGGAACAGAAGTCCCAGGTCTGGGGCGTGCTCAGCGGTGGAGTGCCACGTTGCTCAGCCCGCTTGAGGCCCTGGTTTTGTGCAGCGATTCCCAAAACTGAAAACAAAACAAAAGACAGTGGGTGAGAACTCAGGCTCTGAGGTCAGGCAAGCTGGTGGGCATTCTGATGACCTCAGTGAGTTGCAGCTCGACTCTGGCTGGGTTCCTTCCAGCTCTGTGGACCTGGGCTTCCCTATCTGTACAATGGGCATGATCAGTGCTGTCCTCCAGAGCTGTTGAGATGGCTAAGTGAGGTGTGTGTGCGAAGCCCTCAGAGAAGTGCTTGGGTACCAGTACCCCACTGACCCAAGTGCCACCTTTCTAGCTCAAGATGCTGCCTCCAGGGAGGGCAATCCAGAGATGCCTCCTTTCCCCCCAAGGATGCAGAGCATGGAATCTTTACCAAGCCCTCCTGGACGAAATGACACATCTGGGCCTGGCAGTCAAGAATAAGAACGGTGCGCCTCTGGGCCCTCCACCACCAGCCCTGCCCAGAATCCCAGGGTCAGGAGAGTGGCAGAGAGTCCAAAGCTAGCCCACTCTCCTTCCCTGCTGACCTCGGACACACATATGTTTATTGCTATCCTGCAGACACATCTTGAAGCCCACCCCAAAGCTGCATGTCCTCCCAGGCGGCGTGACTTGACCACCCTGGGCCACTAGGCCTGACTGAGGGATGCTGAGGGTCATTCCAGAATGCCACAGGTCACTTGGGGTCTCTGTGCTTTGCCCCTGTCTACTAAGATGCCCAGGTTTATGCTGTGCAAACGCCGCACCCTCTGAGACACGACTTCAATGTTCAACATACCCTTTAGGTGTTTGCGGAAAGGATGAGTTTAAAGGCGCCTGCCTTTGGGTAAACGGAGCTGCCCTCGCATCTGACGATAGCACTGAGCAAACACAGGCCGCCTCCGGAAGGCTGCCCACTCCCACCAGCTCCCAACCCTGCCCCAGGGCAGGTAGGTCAATAAGGTGGGACCTAGCTCTCTGAGGATGCTGCTTCATTTGGCTGAGCCTGGGTGTCCCCTCTGCAAAAAGATGAAAATTAATATTCATGCCACCAGTTTGCTCTGAACACAGAATATAATAGACTTAAAACACAAAAACAAACAAACAAACAAAAAACTCCTGCATTATCCATATGAAAATGGACCTCGATGGTCAGCGTCCCTGGCAGCTGGAGAAGTAGAGGCTCTCTCTGAGCCAATCACTGAGCCAGGACTGGCACCCTCAGAACTGGCTGCCCCTAAATCCACCAGCTGAGCTTTTTCACAGTTCACTTTTGCATAGTCAGTCAACTTTAAAGGCGAATACAGTGCCTTCCTTCATTCAGCTCAAGGAACTCACTGAGGGCTGGAGGCCCCCTGCTCTAGGTGTCTGGGATAAGATGACAGAGAATGGGGCAGCACCCCCACCAAAAAAAAAAAAAAAATCAAAAAAAAATTCTCAGGGCCAACAGAGAGCTGTCCGTGCTCCTACTGTGCGCAGGGCTCCGCTCTGAGTGCCTCTGCTGGATCTCAGGTGGGCAGCTGGCTCCGTCCAGCCTCTGTAAGTGAGTGCAACCCACCTCCCCAGGAGGGTGAATCAACAAGTGGGAAATTGTCATTTAACCAGGAGGGCGAGCCCAGTAGGGGGCTGGGATGCCCATGAAAGGCTGGCATCTTGGCCGGGGTGGGAGTATCAGGAACCTGGGCCCACGTCCTTTCCCGAAAGCCTGGCTTTATGTACATTTCCCAGAAATTCTCTCTGTTTATACTGAGGGGCCTCCCCAGAGCAGAAGTCATTCAAATCCTGTTTTCCGCTGTAAGTCACTTTCTGGCTGGCTCAGGGCACAGGCATCTCAGAACGTTGAACGTATGGCCACGTGGCCGCCTCAGAGATCCAAGCAAAACTGTCCGCTGCCCAGCAGAGCTATCCTTGAAAGGCTTCAGTGTATGTCCCAGCCCCTGCTCTGGGGCTCCCTGCAGGGCCCACACACACCCTGCCCAGCTGGCCTTTTCCCTGCCCAAGTCAGGACCCTGGGGTGGAGGGAGAACTCTGAGGAGGCCCACTGGGGAAGTCGGGAAATGGCCGGGGCCCTTGTGCAGGCTTCTCTCTCCTACCAGGCTGGAAAGAAAGCCCGGGTGAGAGTGGGCACAGGCAGAGGGGAGAGGAGGGTGGCTGAGGGGATCGAGCGCTGGCTGTAGGAACACACAGACCCCTCTTGGTGCTGTTCTTCTGCAAGGGTCCCCACTCGGGCTGCCCTTGGCTGTGTGGTTCGGGGCTATGGGGTGCCTGGCAGAAGTCAACACCATGCTTCCAGATGGCGGAGGTAAGGCTGTGCCCGCCGCTCCAACCCTGGGGGAGGTGGTGGGAGGCAGAAACAAGATTGAATGATTCCAACATCTGCTGCAGAGGCCCGGGAGTCAGGCAGGATGGCCTCTTCCCACAGCCGCATTCCTGGCAGGCTGGGCGGGGCCTCTGAACCAGGATCTCAGCTCAGGCCGCCCAGCCACCCCCCAAGTGCAAGTCTATGCTGAACAGAACATGGAGGCCAAGCCATATTCTCTGAGATCCAGATCTTCACATGGGAACGCAAGTTCCCTTTAAATAAAGCAAAAGCTCCCATCCATCCCACCAAAATTCACACTCTGCAACCAGGCTTTGCTTTAGACCCAGGTTCAGCTTGGTGAAGATCCATCTCTCAATCCCAACCTCCAGGCAGGAGGCTGGGGCCCAGGGGCAGCCTCACTCTGTAGGGCATTGACAGAGAGCCAAGAGGGTACTGGCTTCTTGTGAACCATGTTGAATGTCCTGCAGCCTTTTGTCTTATTTTTTAAGATCTGGATTCTTTGGCTCGACTATTCAGAGATATACCATTAAAACACCACCCTACCCCATGCAGCGGCTCTCATTGACTTTATATTATGTCTGCAGTCTAAACGGGCTTGACTTCTCAGGAGGGCAATCTGGCAACATAGACCAAATGTTTAAATGCACACGAGTCTCAGTTCAGCCATTTCCTCTCTAGAAATGATTCCTGCAGAAGCACGGTGTGTGAAGATGCGAAGCACCACGGTTTCTGGCCTGGTGTTTCACTAACACACTTTCCAACCCCAGAATGCCACTCTAGATGAAATGAGACCTACCCACCCTCCTAGCTCAGGAAAGGGGCATGGGGAAGCCCCCCGGGCCATCGTCCCCCGGTTTACTTAGCTTGTGGATGATGGAGAAATCACCGCTCAAGTTGACCCTGGAATAAAGGCCCACTCTCCAGCACCCACCGAGGAGGAGCACAACGTCCTGAAGCCCTGGTGGAGCACACCACGTCATCACTGTCCCAGACACAAGGCCATGGTCCCCGGGTGTGGTCGAGTGCAGGAGGGCACCTGGCCCACGGTGCTGAGGGCACACTGTGTGTCATTGTGCACACGAAAACACCACCACACGTGGCCCTGTGGCAGCCATGAAGGCTCTCGCCACGCCACAGCGTGGCAAACTGGCAAGCCACTTAGCCCCAGCCACATTACTGCACCACTCAAGGCTCAGAGATGGTTTGCAATCACTCATTCGCAGTTGGCCTATTTTCAAAGACACCGTCACACACGTGTGCACCCCAAAGCCCTCTGTACACCAGCTCAGAGTAGCAAGGTCCGCCACGAAGAAGTGCCCCTTGGGGAAGACTATGCCAGTACTGAGCCTCCTCTGAAACTCAGAGACCTCAAGTCCCTTCCTGAGTCCTCAAGGCTGTGCAGGGCAGGGGCTGGGCAGGCTCTTGGCCTCACCCATCCCCCACCACAGACACAATCATTTTGCAAACTTGCAAGACCTGATGGGGGCCTGAAAATTCAAGTGCAGGAGAATTCTTCCCCTTCTTAAAGGAACAGAACCTCCCCAGCAGGGAGCAGCCACCAGGACCCAAGACCACCCTCTCCCCAGAGTGGGGGACTTGTTGCATTCACTTTGAGGGCTAAATAGACACCACCCTGCATGGCAGTTTCCACGTGGCTTCCCGGGGCACACAAAGGAGCCTACATCCCATCAGGACCGGAGCAGGGATTTTTCTGGGGTCCTAGAAAACCGTACAGAGCTGCTTCTTACTATTTATTACGATTTTGAAGAACTGTAATTTGGTATTGGAGTCTTCCTTTTGTCTCCAAATCCTGCCCAACAAAGTTTCCATTTCCCACTGTTACAGATGCCCACCCCCAGGTTCAACGAGGTCCAGAGACTTGGCCACGTTCGTTGTCACTCAGGCCTTTCTCCTTGCTGTTCTCAGGAAAGTCACTGGCTTGAGTAGACAGGACAAGGGGCCCCCAGTGCTGGGGCCTGGGGATCCCGTGGGGGCTGGGCCCTATCATGCAGAGTCCTGCACAGTCTCTGGCATCACTGGCAAAGGTCAAAGGCTAAAGATCAAAAGGCAGAGGCAATTAGACTAGGGTCTAATCACTCAGACACTTCCTTTCCTTGTTTCAATCATGGGACAAAATCTGCTGTCATTTTTGTCACAAGACAGGGCTTGAGCCTAAGCACCCGTGGAGCCAGGAAATAATCAAGGTCCGTCTCCTGGGGATAGAGTTGCCCCAAACAGAAGCATATGTGTGCACATATCTGCGTCCACGTGTGCGTCCACACGTGGCGCGACCCTGTGTGCTGATTGAAGCAGCTGTACCTGCAGACAGCGGACGCCAAGCCGGCCTCACACACAATGCTAGGACCACACTTGGGCCCCTCCAGGCAGACAGCTCGGGAGAGCCGTTTCCTGAGGGGGGACGTGCGCAGCCGCCCGCCCCGGCTGGAACTGCACCACCCCCACCCGCCTCCAGCAGGGATTTCCTGGGCTGAGGTTCTGGCTTCTATGCTGGGAACTGAGAGCCGGGGAGGAGGATGGGCTAGTCAACAGGCTGAGATTTCTCTTGAAATGCAGATTTTCAGGTGGGGGAGGTGAAGGGCACAGGCCTTTCAGTAGCTGTTTTGTGTGTCTTCCACTAAATAAAGACATGCGTGAAGTGCCGGAGGACCAGAGATAACCTGTTGTCTGAGGCTCACAGACCCGTGAAATCACAAACCTTGACAAATCGGGGTGATCACAGGAATCTACATTGCAGAGAACTGCATCTGGCCAAAGTGCGGCTGGGAAGCCAAAGGGGCAGACAGGCTGTGGTCAGTTACAGCACCACGGAATTATGGTACAGGAGAGAGACCACGGGCAACTGGCGGGCCGTGGGCCAATGGCAGGTCGTGGGCCATTGGTGGGCCCTGGCAGCTGGCAGGCCGTGGGCCCGCCACCACGGGTAATTGGCGGGCCAGGCAACTGGCCGTCTGCCGCGAACGTGGACCATAGGTAATTGGCGGACCGCAGTTAAATGGCGGACCGCGGGCAACTGGCATGACTCAGACTAACAAGAGAAGTCACTTCTCACAGACCCCAACAGCAATTACTAATTAGAACCTGAAGCATAAACATTGCCTGCTTCTCAAGCTCCCCAGCAGCACACCCTGCATTTTGGACCAAGCAATCTTGGGGTGAAGTACAGACACCAAACCTCTCCCAGGGTCCCCCAAATTCAATATTTAGCCCCCAGACCTGAAAGTCTCTTTTAGAGAAGGTTACAGCAGGTTTAATTTTATTTTTATTCCCGCCAGCCCAGCCTCCAGGTGCTGGGGGCCTCTGCCGGGAGAGTCGTGGCAGAGCTAGGGCTGCTGCCACGTGGGGGGCGGCACGGTTCCTAGAGCCTCCAGGCAGATTGATCTTTCACCTCCGGAGTATTTTTCTCTTCTTAAAGAAACAGAACAGTCCTGCATAGGCTGTAAGGAACAGCTCTAAGGGGTGGACTGCTCTTTGTACTCCCCTCAGCCCAAGTGGGCTGCTCCCCTCGCCCACGTGGAAGCAACCCAAGCAAAGCCACGCTGGTTTCCGTGTCCTCCCAGACATGACAAAAAGTCAGCGTGGGCTAGGGCTCACACCTTCAGCAACTTACAAAGACCGTGGGGACGTGGCTCGATGGTAAAGCACCTCTGGGTTAAAAAAAAAAAGCCACGTGGCCATCCACGTGGAATTTCGTGGTTTCTGAGAAAAATTGGTAGCAAAACACTCAGTATTTTTAGGAACAAGGCCATAAAATGTATTTTATTTATTCCCTTCAACCATGCTAGGACATGCGACTTGAGTTCTTTGGTTTTGTGGAACACCACCTGGCATCTCCCACTCATTGACTGGGCCTTGTCCACAAACATCATCCAAGCAAAGAATGGGGGTCACAGGCACACTCTTGGAAAAAGTGGGTTTTCAGTCCTGTAACAATTTACCTAAGTTAGGGTGAAGGTCTGGAGCAATTCCCACTGCACAATTTCAGCAAATACTCGAGGGGGTGCACAGAGTTGCCACAAAATTACCCTTGGCATCATTTCATAAAGATACCAGGCAGGAACCACATCTGAGGATCCCCAGACCCATTTAGTTAGTTGCCATCAGTGATGAATGGTGGTAAATCACCTGCCTCTCAGCAAGAACCAGGCAGGAGGCCAAAGAGGTCCGTGGCAAATTAGAGCACGCACACACACGGACCGTGGACCGCCACGGTGAATCGTGGACACTGTGCGTGGCAAATCCCAGCTCGGTAGTAGGATTCTCTTGGTCCAACCAGTAGCTAGCATCTTAGCATGAAGCCACAGGTGCCAAATCTCCTTAAATACCCCAAAACTTAATTCCTTGAACCCCCGCACAGCACAGCACGGGGAGAAGGTACTCCACCAGCCCAGCTGCTCAGGCCTCAGACAGAGAGAGCCATTTGCAAAACAATAAGAGCAAGGAAGCTCCTCCCGAACCCGGAAAGCCTCTAGGTCTTTCTTTTCTTAAAGAAACAGGGTGTAAAGAGCTGTTGTAAGGATATGATTTACCAAGGTCACCCTGGGGAGGGGTAGTCCTTGCTATTATTCTAATGCCTCCATTCCCTGGTGGGAGAGGCACAGAGCAGATACGGACATTTAGTGTCTGCAAGGAAAGTCATTTTGGCAAAATCAATCACCTCAATGTGGGGAACACCCGCATACCACTCCGGGGAGTAGCGATGTGAATGAACCCCGGTGAGTGCTGGTGAGCACGTGGTACGCCGTGCACTGAAAGCACACTCAGGCCGAGCTGCAGCAGGGAGGAAACCCAGTAAGCTTTGCTGGTGGATGCACAGGACCGTGGTACCGCAAACCGCGGGCCGCGGGCAAACCACAGGCCACTGGTGAACCACAGGCCACTGGTGAACCACGGCTGAGGAAATGCCTCACACAGTTTTGCAAACTTTGCAGTTCCCTCCCCTATTTGAGGTCTGGGTCATAAAAGTCCTCTTTACTTCTGAGCCACCTCACCACCCAATCTGGGCTCAGAGCTGTTGGAGATCTTGGGGGATCCTGAAACTGCCAAATTTAACCAGACAACTCGAGCCACGTGTGGGTACCAGAGCACAGCCCATAATGGGAAGCCAAGACACGGCGACACCATGAATAATGATAGGACAGCCTGCGCCACGCCGTGAGCTGACAAGTTCTGCTGGTGACCCACGGCACGGCTCCACGGGACACGGTGGCACAGCTCCACGGGACACCGCGGCACGGTTCCACGGGACACCGCGGCACGGCTCCACGGGACACCGCGGCACGGCTCCACGGGACACCGCGGCACGGCTCCACGGGACACCGCGGCACGGCTCCACGGGACACCGCGGCACGGCTCCACAGGGCAGCGCGGCATGGCCCCACTGCCACAGCACAGGTCCACGGTGTACCGTGGCACGTCCCCACAGTACACTGCAGCACAGGTCCACGGTGTACTGAGGCAGCGGTACATCGCGGCACGGATCCACGGTGCACCGCGGCACAGAGCATGAACCGGGTGCACCGCGGCACAGGTGCGTGGCGCACCTCAGCAAGGGTCCACGGTGATCCCCGGCACCACCAGGTTGTTACTGTTACAGTCACCCTCACAGTTGGACATTACCGTGGGTCCTGGGACCTCCATGTTTCTCCTTTCCAGTCTCCCCAGGCCACCAAACCACACTTTTGGTCATTGAAGCCCTTCTAGTTGTTCAAAGAGTGAGTGTGGGGAGTGAGCCCTAAGTGGCAAGGGGCGGTCTGCAGGGCCACTGCAGGTCTAAGACCCCTAAGACCCTAAAGCCAGATTCCCCATCTCTCAGGGCTGCGCCTGAGGAAGCAGGCACCAGACTCCTAGCACCCCACAGCGTCGCCGCTCCCCAGGTCAAGCCCACCGTTCCAGACACTTTCACACTAGCCCAGCGGGTAGCAGGGAGGGAACCGTGAATTCCAATTGCGGCTTCAGATAGTGAGATGAGCTTTTCCCTCCTCAAAGAAAAAGCCCGGAGCAGCCCTTCGGCTACAGACCACCCTGCCTGGAGGCGGTGCCTGGCACTCTCCCCAGTGACACGCCAGCCCGAGCTGCGGAGGGAGCTCACACGTCTCCCCAGCTCTGGGCCCAGCATCTTCCCCACAGTCTCCGCGACTTGATCGAGGGGTTCCTTCCCATACCGCTATGAGGGTCTCTCCAGAGACCCCTGGTGTCTAGTTGCTGCTGCTCTTGGGTCTCGGGAAACTCCGGAGTCTGACGTGGCATTTACATTATGGAACAGCTCTGTGGTGCTGCTGGGATGAACCCCAGGGCCTCGCACTTGCCTAGCTACACCCTGGCCCTGCCTCGTCAAACTTAAAAGTGACTTTGATTCCCCAATATCCTGGGTGCCTGCACCAGGGAAGTTAGGGTGTCTCGAGGGCCTCTATGGCCAGCACCCAGGTTGGATTCCACTCTTGTGGCCATCCCAGGCCTCTGAGTGCTGCTAAGTTTGCAAAGTCGGGGTACCCAAAGCCCCTAGCACAGAACCTGGGACGTGGCTGAGAAGGGCAGCAAAGAAGAGGGGCGGTGGGCTGCCCTGGGGTCCAATCCTCGCCGGGCCATGAGCCTGGGGGTTCAGACGGCTAGAATATTCTGATCAGAATTGAGCCCCCAAAGGACTCCTGTGTTCCGTCAAAATGTAAACAGGGCCTCCCTGGGGGACGGGTGAGGCTCTGGTGTGTGCAGACTGCCAGTAGCCAGGATTTGACAAGTGACGAGTCGAGGGGCCCAACAGTTCCCCGGGGGTCCACCGAGGCAGAGGAGCCCGTGGCAGAAGGGCCGCCGTCTCCTCTCGCACCATCAGAAAACTCTCAACGCCTCACTGCTGCTCCCCAGAGCCCCCGCTCACTGAATTCTCCCAACAGCCCAATCAGGGAGCTGTCATAATATTTTAACCTTTAAGACAATTACAGGAATAATTCTTGTCTCTTGTTTAAAAAAGAAGAACAAAACAGAAAACAAAAATCAGCAGACGCAATGGTGTGTGACCACGGAAGTGGGCTCCTTACCCCTCTTCTCCAGGCCTCCCGACCCGGTGCAGCCGGTGGGTTCTGGTATCCTGCAGGGAAGGCCTCCTCCAGAGGATCAGGGACGTGCTCAGGATGGCAATTTTCTGCGTGATCCCAGGGCAGGACCAGGGGACAGATGGCAGATTCACCTTTGTGCCTCGGGAGACGCTCTTCCCAGGCCAGCTCTGCAGAGCAAGTCCATCTGGGGTTGGGGGCCCTCCTTGGCTCAGGGTGGGGGAGGCACCTCCCTCTAGGCAGCTCACCTTGCCCTCCCTCCCTGCTAACCTGCTCTCTTGAGATGCTAAGAGACGGGATGGATTCTTGATGGGCCCCTCCTGGGTCTGGAACTCACTGGAATGGCTCTCTGGGCGTCAACTTCGGCCTCACAGTGTCTGAGGAGCGCTGTTTGCAGGTTCCCTTTCAACCGAGGAGGAAACCAAAGTCCTTAGTCTGAGGAGGAGACTGTGGTGCTGAGCACACCCAAGTCCTGGGGCTCTGACCCCAGTTCTTCCCCTCTGCGGGGCCATCAGGAGCTAGGACAAGCCTGGGGAGGCCTGGGACAACCTGCTTCCTCTCGGGGCCTGCTTCTCACCCGTCCCTCCCGTTCTCCTCCACCCCATCCCAGATCCCCCTCCACAGCCCCAGACCCACGTCCTCGCCTCCTTCTCCCCAGGTCTCTGACTTTAGGGGGACAGGTGTCCTCCCCAGGAGGAGCAGGAGGCCACATGCCAAGGCCGTGGCCCTGCCTACAGCTCTCCTCGGTTCTCTGGGGCAAGTTTGACAGCCATGACCGATTCAGCTCCCAGGGCCCAAGGTGGGCATCGGGCAGCCAGTAATGGGCACATCACGCAGGCCCGTGGCCTGTGGACGACACTGGCCCAACATCCTTCAACCCTGCACAGAGAAGACTTTGGGAAGAAGAGTTGTTGGGGGCTTTCTTAGAGGACAGTAGGAACAGGCCCTGAGGGAGGAGTCCTGGGGAAGACCCTCAGCAGCAGGGGCACCCAAGGGCAGCCCAGGCACTGCCAGGAAGACCCCTTTGGCCCAGGCCCCATACAGGGTGACAGAGAGCCATCTGGCATCCTGGGCCACTGTCTGAGCCTCACTGGACACAGGTCCTTTCCTCATCTCCTGCCTGGCCCAGGGGCCTCCCCAGTCCTGTGTGAACACAGCCCAGGCACAGGGCCGAAACCACGGGTGCCAACAGCCTCCAAACTGCCTGGCACAAGCCAGGTAGGAGCCATAACTCACTTGGGCCTTTTGACAGCCCCACAGGTACAGTTAAGTTTACCGACATCATTCACCCTTTGGAGCGCAAGGCATGGTGGTGCACACCCGTGATCCCAGTGACTCAGAAGGATGAGGCAGGAGGATTGCAAGTTTGAGGCCAGCCTCAGCCATTTAGTGAAACCCTAAGTAACTTAGTGAGAAATTAAATAAATAAATAAATAAGGGCTGAGGATAGAGCTCAGTTGGTAGAGTACGTGCCTCAGATGTACAAGGCCCTGGGTTCAATCCCCAGCACCACAAAAAAATAAAATTAAAAATTAAAAAGAGCTGAGGATGTGGCTCAGTGGTTAAATGCCCCTGGGTTCAATCCCCGGTACCAAAAATAAATAAATAAAAAAGAAAAAGAAAACAAGGCAGAAGAGAACACTGAGAAAGTAGTTGCCCCCCACAAGCAAAAGCCCCAACCTGCCATCACTACCTAGGAAGCCAATGTTTATGGGCCCACTTAGAAGAGAAAGAATGGGGTTCTGAAACCCCAAAACTGCTCTCCAAGTGTCCTTCTGGAGAGCTCTCTCCCTTTTCTTCCTCCCACTCTCCTTGCTGTTTGGTTGTCTGGTTGCAGACCTATGGGTGGACCCAGAGCCCAGGGCCTTCCAGGCTCATGTTCTACCCCAAGCTGAAATCCCAGCCTTTCGAGTAGCTTTTGTGGGTCTTTTTGTTTGTTGGTACCAGGATTGAACCCAGGGGCGCTGAACCACAGAGGCACATGCCCAGCCCTTTTTAATTTTTATTTTGAGACAGCTTCCTACTGAAATGCTTAGGGCCTTGCTAAGTTGCTGAGGCTGGCTCTGATCTTGTGATCCTCCTGCCTCAGCCTCCAGAGCCATTGGGATTTCAGGCATGTGCCACTGCGCCCAGTTTCAAAAAGTTTTTTTTTTTTCCCCACACTAAAAAACCAGAGATCTGATTGCCTCCATCCCAAGGAACACAGAGGATGAGGTTTTGTTGCTCTGCTGTTTCTGACCTGAGGGCCACTGGACCTGCTCGAAACTGCACATGTTTAAGTTGTCCCAGGTGATCTGCGTGGTAGCTCACATAACTGGCACTTCCCACGATAAAGATGGGGTGGTAGTCAAGGCCCCCCGAGTGTGCTCATGCCCTTCCATCATTCCTGCCTGCAACACCCCCTTCCCTAGGCCACCACAGATTTGCTCTCTCTGTATGGACTCCTTGGAATCTTCTAGAGTTTTCAGAAAATAGAGGTATGTACTCTTTTCAGCCTGGCTTTTCCCACCGGGCACCCTTACGTGGGGGCTCACCTACGTAGCCGCCGCCGTTCACTGCTTCTTATTGCTGGGTGGAATTCCGCCGCAGGGAGAGACCACATGACCCCACGCTCTTCCGTGCACCTGTTGGTGGACATGGGAGCTGTTTACACTCAGAGGCTGTCACAGATGAGGTTGCTGTGAGAGGATTCCCGCCCGAGCTTTGTGTGGATCTGTGCTTCTGCCTCATGCATAATCCACGAGAGCAGAATGGTGGTGATGGGTCCCCTCACTTTTTAAAAAACTGCCAGGTTGTCTTCCAGCGTCTGCCACCCATCTATCTTCCTTGGTGAAGTGGATGAACCAATCTTTGGCCCATTTTAAAAAACCGAGGTGTTTGTTTCTTAGGATGAAGCTTTAAAAGACTGCATGTGTTTAGGGAGCGAGTTATTTTCCAAGCACATGCATTGCAAATATTTTCTGCTCACCTTTTCATTCTCGGAAAAGCATTCTTGGAAGAGAACATTTTAATTTTAATAGAGTCCGATTTATCAACTTGATGTTTTATGGTGTCATGATTAGGAAACGTTAAACCAGGTCACATTTCTCCTGTGGATGCATTTTGGGGCTGTATGATAGGACTTCAGCCCTTTGCTTTTTTTTTTTTTTCTTTCTTTTGCATATGGATATCGAATTGCACCAACGGCATTTTTTGAAATGACTGTCTTTTCTTCACTGAATAGCCCTGGCACTCTGTACAGAATCAGGACTGTTACATGTGGATCTGTTTCTGGATTGTCTATCCTGTTCCATTGATCTGTTTTTGATCTGTTTTGTCTCTTTTTAACCAAATGCACACTGTTTTCCTGGGGTTGTGTTTTTTTCTGTTTTTTTTTTTTTTTTTTTTGGTTCTAGGGATCAAACCCAAGACCTCAACCATGGCAGGCAAACACTCTACCACTGAGCCACGTCCCCAGATCTGTTTTATTGTAACTGTATAAAGGGTTTTGAAATTAAGCAGTGTCGGATTTATTCTTCTTTTTCAAAGTGACTTTGGTTCTTTGAAGTTTTTCACATTTCCATATGAGATTTTTAGAATCAACTTAAAATAAGTTTATCAATTTCTATTTCGAAAATACTTCTGTGATTTTAATTGGAATTGTGCTGACCTATAGACTCATTGGCAGAGAAATGACATCTTAATAGCACCGAGCCTGTCCCCCACACACCAGAGACATCTCTCTCTCTCTCTGAGTTGACACCTTTACCTTCCCTCACAACATTCTGTGGTTACCACCTTTCTTGGATCTGTGCCTCTGTGCTTAATACATTCTGATGCTATCGTAAATTGTATTTTTATTTCAATTCTGACTGTGTACTGCTGGTATGTAGAACTACCATTGATTCCTCTGGATTGATCTCGTATCCTGCAGTCTTGTTAGACTCACTCATCAATTCCAGTGGCTTTGCTCTGCTCAATTCCATGAGATTTCCGACACAGAATTTATAGGCATAGTGCTGTTCCTAATAGTCCCTAATTACCCTCTTAATATCTGGAGATATGTAGTGAAGTTACCTCTCATTCCTGATATTGTTAATTTGCATTTTCTCTCTCAATTTCCTAATCATCCTGGCTAGAGACGTATCCATTTTATCGATCTTCCAAAATATCAGCTTTTGTTTTCATTGATTTTCTCTATCACTTTGGTTTTGTAGTTCACTGATTCCTGTTTTAATCTTAATTGTTTCCTCTCTTTTGCTGACTTTGAGCTTAATTTGCTGTTCTTTTTCTGGATTATTAATTTGGAGGGGGATCTCATTGACTTAAGATAGTTCTTTTCTAATCTAGGCATTGGTTGCTGTAAATGTCTGCCTTCCTACAGCTTAGGAAACAATTCTGATAAGTTGTGTTTTAATTTGCATTCGATGCAAAATACCTTCCGCTTTCCTTTTTATATGCCTTTGAGTCATGAGTTATTTGAAAGTGGGCTATTTTATTTTCAAATTTTGGGGGATTTCCCAAATATCTTTCTACGATTGGTTACTAGTTCCACTGTGGTCAGAGGATAAACTTCGTATGGTTTGTATCCTCAGACTTGTTTCATGGCGCAGAATACAACCTGTCCTCTCAAAGGTCCCTGCACACTCTGAAGGCCTGTGCATTCTGCTCGGGGCGGGCAGGTGCTCTCTAAGGTCAGTGCCGGCCCTGTGTTGGCCTTCCGTACTCAAGCTCATTTCCACCTACTTGTTCCACGAAGTACTGAGACCAGATATGGAATATCTGCCTGTGACTCCAGATTTGGCTATTTTCTCCATGCAGTTCTTCATGCATTTATTTATTTATTTATTTATTTGTTTGTTTGTTTATTTATTTATTTATTTATTATTTTCTGGTACTGGGGATTGAACCCAAGGGCACTCAGCCACTGAGCCACATCCCCAGCCCTTGTTTATATTTTATTTAGAGACAGGGTCTCACTGAGTTGCTGAGGGCTCACTAAGTTGCTGAGGCTGGCTTTGAACTCGCGATCCTCCCGCCTCAGCCTCCAGAGCCACTTGGATTATAGGTGTGCGTCACCACACCTGGCCAGTTCTTCGTCTATTCTGAGGCTCTCTGTTAGAGACACAAACATTTGGGATGATTGTGTCCAGTTGGTTAGTGACCCCTTATCATTATGATATGAACAGTTTTATCACTGATGATATTCTTTGCTCAGACTACTGGCCTGGTATTGGTATAGTCTTTTGGCTTTTCCCTGCCTAGCGTAAGGGATGGAACCCAGGACCTAGCACTCTACCACTGAGCTCCAGCCCCCGCTCCACTTCCTCCTGATGAGAGTCGGCTCCCTGTGTCTCCTTCAACCTGCTTGCGTCTGTATCTGGGCTGTGGGCTTCTCATGGGCAGCATCAGGACTTGCCTGTCTGTCAATGGGGTGTTTATCGACTGAGCGTGGTCATCGATTTTGATGAAGTGTAACCTATCATCTTTCCCTTGGTTTTCCATTCTCCCCACCAGTTCTTTATTCTCCGTTCCCGATCCCATTCTTGGGACTAATTGCTGTATTTTATTATACCAGTTTGTCTCCTCTGTGGGCTTATGAGCTATAACTCTCTCGGTTTTGTTCACTTTTTGGTCTGCTGAACACCATTAATGGGCCCCAGGCTGCCCTCTGAAATGTACCAGGGCACCTCCCACACGAGAGCCCCACGTGGCGGCTTCCCATTCTCCTCCAATCTCTGTGCTATTGTTACACATTTCAGTTTTACATACATCATAAACTTTACAGTGAGTTGTCAATATTTTTGTTTTAACCATCAATTATGCTTTAAGGAAATTTAAAGACCCACAAGCCATCTTGAGCATTTGCCCACATAGCTGCTGTTTGGGGTGCTTTTCCTTTTTGTGTTAAAAGTCCCTATTTCTGCCTAAAACCATCCTCTTTATGCCTGATGGATTTCCTTGACATTTCTTGAGGTGTGGATCTGCTGGTGGTGAACTCTTTTAGCTCTGGTATGTCCGTAAAAGGCTTCATTTCACCTTTGTTCTTGCAACATATTTTCAGTGGGGATGGAACCCTGGATTGACAGTTCTTTTCTTTCGGTACTTCAAAGATTGCTGCTCCTCTGTCTTCTTGTTTGTGTTGTTTCTAACCAGAAATCAGCATTAATCCATATCTTTGTTCCTCTATAACCACTGTGTTCCTTTAAGATTTTACCATTACTAGTTTTGAGCAATTCGATTATAATGTGATGTGCATTGGTATAAATTTTTTTTTTCTTGTGCTTGGAGTTCGTTGAGTTCCTTGGATCTGAGAGCTTATAGTTTTCATCAAATTCAGAAAAACTTTAGCCCTTATTTCTTCACATACATTTTCTGCCCACCACCTCCCATGTACTCTCTTTCGGGCTTTCAATTAACTGCATGTTAGACTATTGAAATTGCTACACAACTCATTGATAGTATTTTGGTTATTTGGATTTTTTTCTCTGTATGTTTCATTTTGAATGGTTTTCAAAATCTGCAATTTCACTAATCTCAACTCTTTTTGCCCCTGTGCTGGGGATGGAGCCCAGGGCCCCACACAGGCTATGCTAGCACTCTGCCCCTGAGCTGCACCCCTGCCCTCCACTAATCTTTCCTTCTGCCATGTTTAATCTTCCGGTGACCTCACCCATTATGATGTTCACCTCACACAATGTAGTTTTCATCTCTAAAAGTCCAATTTGTGTTTTTTTAAAATATCTTCCATGTCTTTGCTTAACTTTTTGAACATATGGGATACAGCTATAATAACTGTTTCAATGTTCTTTTCTGCTCACTTTAACATCTGGGTAAGTTCTGGGTTGCTTTCCATTGATTAGTCTCCTCATTGTGGGTTGTGTATTCTTGCGTCTTTGATTGCCTGGTGAACTTTAATTGGCTGCCAGACATTGCAGATTTCACATCGTTTATGTGCTGGATAGCTTTGTATTCCATAAACATGCTCCAGCTTTGTTCTGGGATAGTTAAGTTACCTGGGGAAAAAAATATGATCCTTTCCGGTCTGGTTTTTATCATTCAGAGGCAAGTCAGAGGAAGCAGCCCTCAGTCTAGGGCCCAGTGTTTCCCACAGCTAAGGCACCCCTGCCTGAGAGTTCCACCCGCCCCTGTGAATGTGAGCTCTTCCAGGCTCCTTGGCGGAAATACACATTCCCAGACCCACAGAAACCCTGGGCACTGTTACTACTAATCTTTCTAGATGTTTAAATTTTTGTTGTACAAGTGTTTTGCTGTTGTTGTTGTGTTGTGTTGTGTTGGTTTGGGTTTTGTTTTGCCTGCCTGTTTTTTTTTTTTTTTCAAATCCATGGGACAGAACCCAGGGCCTTTTGCCCGCTGGCTGAGCCAGTGCTCCACCCCTGAGACACAGCCCTCAGCACCTAGCAGGTTTTTATCACGGGATCTGAGCAGCGTTGGGTAGTTTTCTCCCTGTGGGCATTGCCGGTCCTCTGCCAGGCAACCGATCGGGCTTCCTGCTGTTCCCCAGGGTTTTCTTTCTTTCTTAACATTTTTATTGAGAAGGAACATGATACCTTTATTTATTTATTTTTATTTATTTTTCTGTGGTGCTGAGGATGGAACCCAGGGCCTCTCACGTGCTCAGCAAACGCCCTGCCACTTAGCCACAGCCCCAGCCCCAGTGTTTTCCTCCTGCGTGGCCTTCTCCCCATCCTGAGAGTTCCGAGGGCCTGTGTCCCACCCTGCTGCACTGTCACCTGAGCCCCAGGAACCCTCCAGGTGCCACTCTCCCTGAGGCCTGGAATCGCACCCCAGGAAGTGAGCTCGGGGCCATCACAGGACTGACATTTATTTTCCATCTTTCCGCCGCATCTAGGGTCTCGAAAGTCATCATTTCCTTGATTCATCTAGTGTTCTAGGTGGTTCCCGTGGGAGGGAAAATCTACTCCCAGTCACTCCGTCTTGACCAGAAATGGAAGTTCAGTAGCCACATTCCTGAGATGACTCCCCGCCTCCCCAAGGGCCACCCTGGCCAGCATGCCCACAGCTTCAGTGATACATGTACTTAAATATACATCTACAGCCCACTCAGCCCGACCAGGAGGGCGGGACCTGCCGCTGGAGCCCCCCTCCGCTGGGCCATGCAGACGGCCCCCTTACGTGCTCTGGAAAACCAAGAGGCTACCCAGGTCATGGGATCCGAGCTTGTCAAGGGAGAGACCGTCACAAGCACACAAACTGGAGCTCAGCCAAACTGCCAGGAGGGCACTGGTGACAGGGTGGACAGGAGTGGGGGGACATGGTGGCATGGGGACGTTGACAAATGTGCACGGTGCAGAGCAGACACAGTCCCCGAAAGGAGATTTTTACACCCAAAAGGCAGTTGCCCTCGGGTAGAGACTGCGGGGAGAGTGACGGGGACGGCCTTGCAGAGTCGAGGTTGACTCCAACTGCTCTTTGGCTCCAGCCAGGGTGGGGGCTCAGCTCTGGAGGGGCAGAGGGGGCCAGGGCCTCCCGCCACATTCCTTCCTGAAAGACTGTCTTTCTGCTGAGCTCCCTGGAGGCCTGAAGCCCCCTCCACTCACCCCATGGGACCAGGTCAGGAGAGCAGAGCCAGCTCAGGGCTGAAGCAGGGCAGGCTGGGGCCTCACACAGCCAGTCCTGCCCAGGCCGGGGAGCTGCCAGGGTATCAGTTAATCCCTACAAGAGGCCGCAAGGGTGGGTTCTTGGCCCCATTTTACACAGAGCAGAGCTCCCGAGATGCTCAGCGGGCAGATGGAGGTCAGGAAGGGCCGCCCTGGAGCTTTTCTGTGCTCCTGCCAGAAGCTGCTCCTTCACTTTCCTGGGTCCCAGAACCCCCATTCCTGAAATTTCTTGCCTGAGGGGCATCTAGACCCCAGACCCTGACTCTGGCCCGTTGCCTGTAAGAAGGGTGACGTGGAAGAACTTTCCACCCTCCTCCATGCCTTATAAGTCCAACACAGCCGCTCTGCCCCGGGTCAGCTGTGGCGGTTAATGATGGATTGAGAGGGTGCTGGCTTGGGCAGAGGGCGAGGGTCTGTCCTAAATAGGACATGTTGAGCGCCTGGCACAACAGCCCTGTGTCCTGGTCAAGCATGCGTGTGGGTCTAAAATTGGAAGGAGCGGAGATGGCCTTGACTTTTTCCAATCTTGGATACCTATCCCTGCCTTCAGCCGGGAAGGATCCGACAGGTGGTCCTAGCCCCTGGGCCCTGTGCTGGATTCCTGTGCTCTCAGCAGAATCCCTAAAATAGCCCGGGACATGGTGCATAGCTTCCACAGTGCCCTACCTCTGCTGAGGAGCCTCAGGGTTTTGGGGGAGCCTCGAGGGCTAATCCCTCCTGTTCCCAAGCTTATGGCGGATCAGGGGAGCTTAGGTGCCAGGCAGGCCTGGCCCTGCATTTCGGCTCAGCTACTTGTTACCTGTGGGTTTGGGGCAAGGCCCCTAAGCCCTCTGAGCCTTCTGTTTCTGTCTGTTCATGTTCTCTGCCCTTCCCTCTGTGGGGCCTGGAGACCCGCCTTCCTCCCGAGCGTCCCGACTCGCCATCTTTCTCATTCCCAAAGGCCCACAGACAAGGCTTATTTTTTCAATCCACTCAGGACACCCAGAAACCTACTGTGTACAGGTTCACCCCAGGTTCCGAAGCCTGCAATTCACTTCTGCCTAAAGCCACTGTCCTCCTTTGGTCTTAGGTGTCCCCAGCTGACGTACCCCGGGCAGAGACTGCCGCCGCCTGTGTTTCCGAGCAAAATGCATGATTCATCCTTCTCAGACTTGGGGATCAGGGGGCCAGGCAGGGCCTCAGTCTGGCAGGAGACAGGGCCTGGCCTTTATTGATGGCTCACTGGGCACGACCTGATGCCTGAGTCTTAGGAGATGTACGAGATATTTAGGAAACTGAGACCCAAGGCTGGCCATGCTGGGCTCCAACTGACACTGCCAGCAGTGATCAGACCAGACCTGACCATTTCCTCAGTTCTGTCTCCATCTGGACAGCGCATTTGTCCCCTCCAGGGCCATAGAAACGGCTAATAATGGTTCCTTATTCTCAGCCCGAAGCCACCAGCTGCCGAGATGTTGAACAAGCGCTTCCTGGCGCCATGTCCCCTGTGCTAGGCTATTTTAGGAGTCAGGAATTCGTGCAC
The DNA here is from genome assembly GCF_052094955.1 of Ictidomys tridecemlineatus. Lineage (NCBI taxonomy): Eukaryota > Metazoa > Chordata > Mammalia > Rodentia > Sciuridae > Ictidomys > Ictidomys tridecemlineatus. The sequence goes on along the minus strand of NC_135481.1, from coordinate 119,831,600 downwards.
ATTTAGAATGTGGCCAGGACCCCGGAGAGGCCCTCCCGCCTGCTGGCACTCCTCAGCCCACCTCAAGACCCATGTCTGGTGCCTGGTGGGCGAGTGACAAGGAGAACAGTCAACTCCTCAGCTGATAACCTGTCTTTGAGGAGCTCGGTGGTGGGGTGACTGGCACTGTGATTATTCCCCGACCTTCTGTCCATGGACCATAACCTCTGGACAGCTCTGGAAGGCTTTTCTAAAGTGGTGGCTTCCTTAAGGCCAGGCGAGCCAGCCAAGGAGCTGATCCTCTCTCTGGAAAATCTGATGGCTTTAACTTAGCTCTAATGTGACTCTTTGGACAAGCACCCCAACCTGCAGTCCCCCCACAGGACCTCATTTGTCCTCCATCTCAGGCTGGGGCGGCAGGAGCTGAAGGGTGGGGGCCTTGGCCTGCGGGGATGAGCTGGTGACTCTGTGCTACAGTCTTGACACATGTCATTCCCGGGGCTTTGTAAAATCCTGCCAGGAAGGGAGTGCCCAGGCCCCAGGGGCTGACCTGGGCCCAGAGTCTTGGAATTCAGGTCTTTCTCTGTCTCAGACCCATATTTGATTTTTTCTGGGGGTTTAGAAATGTCCACCTTTCAAACTCCACACCAAAGCTGCCTCTCACTAGCAGCCGGTCAAGAGCAGCGCCAACGTGATGTACCATGTCCCAAGCTATTTCAGGCCCTGCTTTGGTTACAAGCATCTGAGCTTTTCCAACAGGTGGCGGGACCACCCAATGTCCCCCAGTCACAAGTGGAACAGGCGCCACCGAGAGCAGGGCAGAGCCGGGCGCAGACTGGAATGTGTACATGCCTGGAGTCTGGTTTCAGCCCGGCCTTCCCCAGTGGGACCTGCATTGTGACTTGTTTTATTAATAACCCGCCAGAACCAAGCTCAACAAAAAAGCTAACGGTTGCAGACTTCTCTCCATTTTCCGACCAAAAAATGTTGGGGTGCAAGGGGGGGGAAGATCTCTAGGAGAAATCTCCTATCTGGGGTCTCTGGGAGTCCTGTTTTTATGTAGAATACCTTAGAAACCCCCACAATTGTCCTGGAGAGCCGCAGGCCTGAACGCGGGAGCATTTCAGAAATCTGAGGCCAAGTTTTGAAGGGAAGGCTGTCTGGTCCCTCCTTTCCACCCGTTTGGGGCTAGGGTATGAGGGCCTTTCCTGGGTGCAGCCTGTTCGGGACCCTGACCCACCTCCCCACAGAGGTCCTCAGTGGCCATGATTCCCAGGGCCCAGGATTGGCCTTCCTGGGGGCCAGCTACACACAGACCTTCTCTTATGATTAAGGAGATGGCTGAATCCTGTTCATGTACCCTAAGCCCTAAGGAGTCACCAACTCTGGTAGCCCTCGGGCTTCGGGGCCACTCCTGGATTCCCGTGATAGCCAGGAAACTAAGGTGATGGACCTACACCGGAGGGAGCAGAGGCAATAGGGCCGCCACACCAGGTCACGTGGGCGGGTGTGAGGCAAAGAACCCACAGGTACAGATGCTTTCCGACCTCCCCCTGCCCCGCGCTGGCCAGAGGCAGGCACAAGCCCCTCTCCCAGGGCCCACAGGACTTGCAGAGAAACCTGAACCCCTAGCCCCTTCTCCTGCGGTCACGCTCTCCCGGAGCCAGGCCCAGGCGGGCAGTCTGGCGTGCCCAAAGCCACTGGCACCAAGTCTCAGCCACGGCCTTCTTTTTTTTTCTTTTCTTCTGGTGGGGATGGAACCCAGGGTCTTGGGCCTGCTAGGCCAGCGCTCTGTCCTGAGCCACACCCAGCTCTCCCGCAGGCTTTGAAGAGAATTTCCATTTCCTCTCCTCTGATCAGGGGGATTCATCAAGGTCTTATTTCTTCCAGGTCCAGGGGGCCCCAGAGGGGCTGTGCATGGCACTGGAGGCGCCCCACAGGAGACAGCAGGCGAGAACTTGGGCCACAGGCTGTGCAGGGCCCCACCTCCAGCCGGGCCTGCCAGGGGTTCCTGGCCTGTGGCACTGGAAGGCCACACAAAGATGGCATTCATGGCGAGGCCTTAGATTCTCTCTGGAATGAGCCAGGGTTTAAATAAATACATAAGAAAGTTGGATCCTGGGGCCAGACTGGGCTTGCCCAGGGCGGTGGGGGCTGTTGACATGGAGGAAGAAGAAGTTCTCCTCCCCCTCCAACCACTCATGCTCCTTAGTGAAATGGCTCCTCTGTGTCCCTGGAGGGGGATGCCCGTGCGCCCCCACTCAGCAGCAGGTGCGGAAGATTTGTGCTTGTAGGTAGCCAGAGCCCAAGACACTGGGGCATGTGTAACAGGAGCCCGGGGGGAGTGTGGTCTCTCCTCGAGCTGGAGGTAGCAGGGTCTGAGTTCATTTCTTTGTCCCTTTACAAAGGGTGAGAGCCCTGGGAAGTGTTGGGGTGCACACACCCCAAGACAGACTGCCCCCCTTTAAGGTGGGGGACAAACAGCCAGAAAATGAGAGGCAGAGAGAGCGCCCAAGGCCCGCCCTGTGCAAGAGAAATGGCCACTCAGCTTCCCAGGTGGAGAGGCCGCGGCAGGGGACCCTTCTCCAAGATGGAGAACATTCCTAGGGCCTCTGTGTGCTCTGTGGGGCGGGTGCTTGGCCCTCCATCAGCACAGGCCACCTCAGACCACCCTGGTCCCACCCAAAGTAGCAAGAAAGGAGCCTGGATGGCCTTTGACCCCTGCACGAGTCACAGCTAAGGCCAGGGGCCCTGTGAGCCTCTGCTTGCAGCTAAGACCCTGGTTTTGAGGCCCTCTTAGGGCAGCAGGCAGGCGGAGGAGGCCAGCCGATGGCCGGGCAGGCAGCCACCATGCCAGCATTCCAGTGCGCAGCAATGGCTCCCTCTCCCCAGACCGGGCACCGGCAGAAAAGCAGTCCCTGGCTGTCTCTCCTTCCAGAGAGGGCCGAGTTCTCCTTTGAGTGTGTTTCTGCTTTTCTAAATAAATCTGTGTGTGTCTCTGAAAAGAAAGACAGGAAGGAGAGAAGGAAGGAAGGAGGGAGGGAGGGAGGGAGGGAGGGAGGGAAGGAAGTGGGGGAGAAAAGGTGGGGGGGAGGGAGGGAGGGATTCAGCCCTCCTTGACATCTGAGTCCCCCAAACCAGATGCGCTCAGGGAGGGAAGTCCGGAGAGCGTTGGGGCACCCCCCGCCCCACCAGGTGGAGATGCCCCCCCCTGCAGATGTGCCTCAGGGAGGGGACAGTCGGGGGAAGAAATGTGGGGGAAGCCTTTGGTCTCTTCTCTCAGGGGTGGGCAGCAGTTTCCCCCCGAAACCCCAGGCCCTTGGTGGTCACCCCACCTGAAAAGGCCTTTGAGGAGACACAGGCACAGAGCACCCGCAGGGGCGCCTCGCTGGGTGTGGGCAGATGGGAGGTCCCATGGCCAGGTGGGGCTCTCTGACCCAGACTGCCGCCGGGGGCCTGCCGCCCTGGACCTCTCACCCCAGAGCAGGAGCCACTTGTGGCCCCCAGGGACTCGAGGGCAGAGAAGGAGGTGAATTCTGCCTGCGGGGCCATTCTGGAGCTCCCCGTCTCTATATGAGTTTTAAAAATCACCTGGTCTTGGAGCACACGTTGGTGTGACCTTTTTAGAAAAAAACATTTCAAATGCCTTTCCATCGGCTCCAATGCAAGGGGTGGCTGGGGGCTTTCTGGGCTGGGCACTGTCTGTATCTGAAAACTCTCAGCGACCTCTCTGTCCAGTGTTGGCCAGATGTCTGGATGCTGGCCGCACCCCCTCAGGAGCACCAGACACTACTCCTTTGATGGACTGAAGGCCGCGGAGTGGGGAGCCCTGCACATGTCGTCAGGAGCAAAGGCAAGCTGAAGACACGTAAGCGTCACTCGATGCCATCTGTGGACTCCGAGCGCGTGGATGTACATATTCAGTTAAATGACTATACGCAGAAAAATATTTGGAAGAAGCCACAGCAACCGGTTAGGAGTGATTATTTTGGGGCGTGTGTACATGCTTCTGCACTTGAATCTGTTACAACAGGACACTTCTGTCACATAAAAAAATACAGATTAACAACAAATTACTCAGGAATAAAGTCACTTTCCCAGGAGCACATGCCCCGTCCACCCTGGCCTGGTGCCCACCGAGGCCACATCCTTGCCTCCAAGTGGAGAGGCCACAGCTCGGTGCGTGCCGGGCCCACTGGGTGCCTGGAGGGCTCCGTGGCACCCCCACAAGGCTGGGCATGGACCTGGGGCTCAGCAGGCCCCTGCTGCTGGCTGGGCACGAGGGAGGACCTCGTCCAGGGATGGCCTCTGCTTAGATTGGCTCAGCGTCTTCCTTCTTTCTGGAAGTGGGTGCACGGCAGGGCCAGATGCCTCTGAAAGTCCCCCCAGAGAGGGATAATGGACCCCATTGTCTGTGGGTAACAGGATGCGTCAAATCATGACAAAGACACATAGTTGAAGGAAGGCTCCCTTCTGTGGTCTCCTCTGTCTTAAGAAATCCACATCCAGCTGCCTCTGATTTTTGCCAAAAAAAAAACAAACCCAGGGAAGTTGTCTTGACAGGCCCCGGGGGCAGCACCAAGGTGGGGAGAGCCACAGGGGTCCCCAGAGTAGGCTGAGGACACCAGGCCTGGACGACTGGATAGGGCCGGATCCCTGGTGGCATCGGGTCTGGGCTACAGCAAAGCTCCGAGGGGGCTCCTGCCCATCTCCCTCTGAGGCCACGCTGGCCTCCTCATCCTGCCTCCACCGCCTTCCCAGCCTCCAGCCAGGCCTGGTCCACTGGGCCAGCCAAAGCAGACACTCGTTTCTCAGAGGAGATGGACAGGCCGGAAACGAGACGAGCTGAGGACCTGGCAAGAGCAAAACCCCAGGCCAGGCGCATCCCCAGGACCCCAGCTGCTCGCAAGCTCCAGGCCACCCTCAGAAACAAGAAGACAGGGCTCTCCACATTGTCTAGCTGGCGCTGGGGTTTGCAGTGGCTGCCGGGAAGTCCCAACTGGGGTCTGACTCTGGGTGTGGGGCTGAGGAAGTGGAGAGGGAAAGAGGCTTCCTGGACTTGTAAAAATCAGGAAGCTGCAAAGAGACAGAGAAGGGAACTGCAGAGTAAACAGGGGCCAGGGGCCTTATTATGCAGTTGTGCATCATGGCAAACTTCAAATTAGCCAGTGCACAACTTGCTCAACTGCACACTTGCCCAAGGCCACAAAACTACCAACAGTGGAGTCCAGATTTGGATGCAGGCATGCAGCAGAACAGGCCTAGGGGTCAACGGCCCGCATCCTTCCAGCCCTTGGCCAATGCACTTGCACTCATGCTTAGCCTGCACACAGTCCTGGTCCTGGCTAGGGCCTGCCCCCAAACCTGCAGCAAGAATAGAGAAATCAAGTCAGCCTTAATTAAGACACACACAGAGACTGGGGTCCTGGGGGCTGCACCACCTGCCCACAGCCCTCATTGTGCACAGTTAATCCCGTCCAGGTGTCCTCTGGCAGCCTCCCATCAATTAGTCCCTGCGAGTGGAGCTGAGTGTAATTAATTATTCAATTTTGAGCTGTTCCAGCTTAGAGCGTCTGAAGTGACCTCATGCAGCCGGGGTGTTCTGCAGGCAGAGGACAAAAGCAGACAGGTCTGAACAAAGCCCCCGGGCACCTGACCTGTTCTGAATCCACACTAATCCCCGACCACCCAGGGTGCACCCGCTCACCTCGCACAGTCCTGGTCCAAACCCACTCCTGAGCAGGTGTGCCTCCTGCACACGGGGGCTCCTGGAGGCTCAGCCTCGGGGTCAGTGGACCCTGGGTAATCAATCAGTCTTCGGTAACCACTGGCTGTCCCTCCTAACCACTCTCTGAGCCCTGCTCCGCTGCCCCTTCCCAGAGGGCCTGGATTCATGGCTGCGGCCTTGCATGGAGGGGCCCCGGGGGCCTTCCAGCCATTGCACCAGGCAGACGGGGAAGGCGGGCCTCTGGGGCTCCTAAGAAGAGAGAGGAGTCCCGGGAGAGCCTGCAGCAGCCTCCTGTCGAGCCTTTTCCCTGCATGGTAAAGGGTCCTGAGTGGGCAGGATCCCACCTTGTCAAGTCTCTAAAGGGGAGTTGGGGGCTGGTGGTCCTGCCATCCTCTGCTGTGGCTGGGCTCTCCACCTCTCATCTCCCTAAACGGACCTGCACACCAGCATCTGCAAGAATGGCTCCCTCTCTCCTCCATCAGGCAGAAGCCCTCAACTTGGCTTGGAGGCCGCAGGAGCTGGGCTTCACCTTCTCCTCACACAGGGTCTGCTGCCTCAATGGTCCCTGCCCTTCCCAGGCCTCAGGGCCACCTCTGCTGCCTGGCAGGCCCCTGTGCTCACAGGCGCCTGCACCTTGGGGCCAGCCACCTCTCTCCCTGTGCCCCGGGTTCTGGGAACCCAACCCAGAGCTCAGCACATAACGTTCGGTGAATCCGTGGAGGAAGAAACGATTAAATCAGCCAAATGGAACTCATTATCCCCTCCTCCAGGCCAAGAAGGGAGGCCTTGGGCCCTGCATCCGGACTAATGGTGTCATTATGGGCCACTCAGCCCGCCCAGCTGCCCACGGCCATTTTCACTCTCTCTTCTCATCACCGTCCACAGCCAATGAGAGACCCAGGCCAGCTCAGAAAAGACCCCTGTCCTGTGTCCCTCCCCTCTCCCTGCCCTACTGCAGGCCTCATTGTCTCTCGCCAAGGCTTGGCCAGGTCCTACCCTCTGGGGCCCTGTGCCTCCAGCGTCTGCCCCTCACACCCACCTCCAAGACAACCTCTAACTGGGCTTTCCCAAATGCAAACTTGGACCTTCTCTTTGCTCGGGTGGGAGAGCGGGGTGGCTCCATGGTGGAGCACTTGCCTGGCATGCTGGACGCCCTGGGTTCCACGCCCAGCACCACAAAGAAAACGTAGCCATAAAATAGAATGCTCAGGTGTCGTCCACCCAGAAGACAGCAGGGACCCTGACAGATGCTGGTTCACCCACGGCCTCGCAGCAGCCCCCAAGGTGGAAAAAGCCCTAGCATCCGCGGTGGGCAGGGGCCTGGGCAGAGCGTGGTAGGTAGCTCAGCGGGATGCCACTCAGCCAGGACACAGTGATGCTGAGCAAAGCAAGCCAGACCCAGGAGGACAGAGCCAGCAGTCCCTCTCCCGTGACACAGAGAGGGAGAAAGCAGAGCCGGTGGCCAGGGGCTGGGGGCTTTCATGAGCAACAGGGGTGGGTTCCACTTGAGGTGGAACATGGAGATGAACGTAGGTGCAGACGGCGTGGGGGTGCCTAGTGCCCTGGGACTGGGGCTCAGGTGATGTTGGAATGCTAAGTTCCAGGCCTGACCCACGGAGGGTCCTGTCAGCAGCTGGCCATGAGTAGGAAGGTGCATAGGATCGACTGCCAGGGAGCTGAAAAGTCCCGCTCCCAGGCCTGGGTTTGGGGTTGTTTTTGTTTTTCTTGGGGATGGAACCCAGGGCCTCATAGGATCTACGTCAGGGCTCCACCCCGCCCAGCCACCTAGTATTTTTACTATCCTTTTTCTGAGCTTAGATACTCAGCTATTTGCCATTACGTCAGTTTTTAAATTTTTTATTTATTTAGATTTTGTACTGGAGATTGAACCAGGGATGCATAAGCACTGAGCCACATCCTCAGCCCTTTATATTTATTTTATTTTATTTTATTTTATTTTTTATTTTCACTAAGTCACTTAGGGCCTTGCTAAGTTGCTGAGGCTGGCTTTGAACTTGCAGTCCTCCTGCCTCAGCCTTCCCAGGTGTGTACCACTGTGTCCAGTCCATTATGTCACGTTTGCCACAGTATTGAGCACGGTGCTGTGCTGTGCAAGACTAGAGCCAGGAAGCCACCAGCTCCCCCATGGAGCCTGGGGATGCATCAGGTCATCCACCAGTATGTTCCACCAGTATGCTCTCCAATGTTCATGCAACCACAAAGTGCCCCAGGACACAGGCCTCCCAATGTGGCCTCTGTTCAGTGATATGTGACTGTATTTTATCGCAATTTTTAAACATCCTTTTAAAAAAAAAAAAGTGAAATGCTGGAGTGGCCCAAGCATCCCTTGCCCTAACCCCCACCCCGGCCAGGGCTCCACCTGCACCCAGTCCCTCCTGCCCACTTGCTCCTGCTTCTGTGACCCCAGCTCTGCAGCTCACAGTCCCACTCCCAGGGTTCCCCAAGGTGGGACCAGGCTGGAACAGAGGGAGGTTTGGCCCCAGGACCCTTCTAGTGGCTCTCCTGAGGTCTGGGTGTGTCCACTTGCCAAGCTCCACCGCTGATGGGTTTGCCTTGAGCACTTTTCTGGATGTCTGTTATGTTTAAACCAAAAGCAGAAAGAAGGAGAGGAGAGGGTCGGGGGGAGAGGAGGGGAGAGGAGACCCCGTCAAGCATACCCAGGAGGGTCTGAGGGAGGCTTAGGCAGGAGAGGGAACCCCAGAAGGGGACTCTGAATTTTTTCTGCCTCATGAGGAAGAGAAAGTGCTGGAAGGAGCCGGGGCCCTTCTGCAGAGCAGGTCCTGGGGCAGTGGGAAATCCTGGCCCAGAGCCCTGGACTTCCAGAGGGAGGCCTCAAGGGGCCGTGAGTGGGGTCCCCAGAGCTGGACATCTGCTCTGCTTGGGTCACAGTTGGGAGGTGGACTACCATGCTCACTGCAGCCAGAATGGCACCGGTCAGCCCTGGCACTGGCCTTGGGCCTGGTGATGCCAGGGGAAACTCTAGGCCAGTAGAGGCAAAGGTCAGGGGAAAAGGAGACCATGGTGTTAGGAGCAGCCACCCCACAGCGTGCTCTGAGCATTGAGGTGTCCCGTGCCCCACTGAGACTCCAGGCTCAGAGGAAGGGACATTTTGGTGTGGTCCAGCCTCACTATCTCCATCTGTACCATGATGAGGACAGGGCTCCTGGCCTGGGACCCCTGAGTATGGAAGCGGGGGTAGCAGTCTCCCTCCAAGGGTGGATCCCGCTGGTGGGCACCATCCCAGGGCACCTGGTACCCTGGGAGCAGCTTGAGGCAGCCCCTGGGCCGCTGGGCTGGCAGGGCTCCCCACGCGGTCATGTCTAATTGCCGTCGCGGCCTATCTGATTAGCACAGTAGCCACCAGCCTCAGGAGGGAGGTGGACTTCTGAGTGCCAGGAATTAAGCCCAGACTTTGCAAGTTCATGCCTTTGCCTGCCCCAGCTAGCAACATGGGCACCCATGGGCAGCATCCGGCTTCCTCCAGATTTGGCTCAGATGCCCTCATCTGTTGACCAAAGTGGGCTCATTGAAAGGCGAGCGGTGCCCTTGGCTTGACTCCTGCTATGGCCCTCCCGGTGGGGATCCCCAGGACCCCCTGTACCCCAGAAGCATCTCGGGAGGGAGAGGCAGTGTCAGGCTGGGCCGGGCCGCGCCTTGCTTCGGGGGGAACACCAAGCCCATGGCTTTCTAAGAAAGGATTTTGGCCAACGCCTGTGGCAACAGCATGACCACATGGCTTGGCCACAACCGAGTCTGTCTGTGTGGATTCTCCAGGAATCGCATGTCTCAGAGGATGTGGTCAGAGATGGAGGGAAGAGGCAGGAGGTAGGCCTCCTGGTCTTCCCCCCGCGGGGGCTAAGGGTGCGAGCCCAGAGGGCTGTGGACATCCACGTGGCTGAAAGACTTGAGGGAGACAGGGCCAACTTTTTTCTTTTTTTTTTAACTGGTGATAGTGAATTTTACTAGTGATAGTGAGTCACTCAGGGTAGTGAATCCAGGGCACTCTACCCCTGAGCTGAACCTCCAACACTTTTTATTTTTTTATTTAAGACAGGGTCTCCCTGAATCGACCTGACTGGTCTCAAACATTGCAATGCTCTTGCCCCAGCCTCAGAGTTGCGGGGATTACAGTTGTGCACCACCATGCCCGGCTAGGGTCAATTTCTTTTCCTTTTTCTTTTTCAAAAATATTTATTTTCTTAGTTGTAGTTGGACACAATACCTTTATTTTGTTTATATGTTTCTATGTGGTGCTGAGGATCCAGCCCAGGGCCTCTGGGGTTGCTAGGTAAGCACTCTACAGCTGACCCACAACCCCTAGTGCCAATTTCTTTTTTCAAAAAAAAATATTTCTAAATGATGAAACTTATCCACTGTATACAAAGGTGAAGAGAAGAATGAGAGGACTCCATGCAGCTTTCACCAGACTAGTGGCACACGTGGGGGCTGGGGAGTGGCTTGGTGGTAGAACTCTTGCCTAGCATGCTCATGGCTCTGGGTTCAACTCCCAGTGTGGCCAAAAAAAAAAAAAAAATAGTGTACACACTTCTAGGGCATATTTTAACCCATAGTGAGGGCAAAGAGAACCCAATCTCCTCAGCCCCCAGCACATTTGAACAGCAGTGATCTTCACCCTGGTTGATCCTTCTAGAAGCTTTCTCTGCACCCCAGACCCATCAGTGCCCTTGGAAAGCCCTCTGTTCAGATGAGACCCGTGCCCCATGCACCCCGGAAAGTCCCTCCAAGTCTTTGGAGGTAGTCCTAAAACAGAAGGCTTGAAAGAGCCCGAGAGCTACTTTGGGCACCCGGAGATGGCCACCGGCCACCTGGTGCTGTCAGAGCCCCAGCACCCCGTGATGAATGTGCTGAGCTCCGAAACAGGCTTCAAAGCTAGGGCCACACGCGGTTCCAAATCTGGATTCCCGGGGCTATTGGATTTCATGATTTCTTCTGCAGCCTTGGTTACGGGTTAGCATGAATCTTCTCACCCCTTAATTATAGTTCTGGCATTCGGAAAACACACCAACACCTCTCCCTCCCTTGGCGCCATCCCTTCATCCCTCCCCACTCCCAAACGTTCCGCGAGCCAGAGTTAATCCCCTGTGCCGTTTATGACTCTCCCTGTGCCTGTCCTCCATGATCTGACCACAAGCTCCCTGGCCCGTGCCCGCCGCCTGCCTTACAAGGCAATACTGCCCGCTAGAGATGCCACTTTGGGAAGAGTCAAGAGGACAGAGAATGTCAGGATCTTTTTTTACCCACTGAGCCAAGCCATTCCAGGGGCCTGGAGAACAGGCGGTGTCCTGTGAGGAGACACACTTGAACCTGCGCTCCTTTCCAGGGGGCGGAGGTGGAAAAAGTAAGCCCGGGGCTGGCTCGCATGGAGACAGCTTCAGCCTTCAGGAATCTCCCTCTCCCAACTGCAGGTCCATTTTAGGTCTGATGTCTGTCAACCAAGTTAAAATAGATGCACCTTAGCTCTGTCCCCAGGCAAAGAGGGGCACAGCCCTCATGACAGGGACAGGTGGCCTCGTCCCCTGCTCGTCCCTAATTGACTACACTTCTAGGGGGGAAAGAGGCATGGAGCCTACACCTCCTGCTCTTGCCCCAGCCCACCCGGGGGACATGGCAGGAAAGCCGGAGGGAATGTTGGAGTGACCAAAAACGATTTGGAGGCAAAAAAAAAAAAAAAATTAAATGGGAAATTGCAGGGAGAAAACCCAGTCCCCCAGAGGAGGGCAGGGGCACCTGGAGAGGGTCATCTAGGGAACAGTGTGTTCCAGACAACCCCGGGGCTGTGGGTCTCCCTAGAGCTGCTTCCACTCCAGGCTGCACAGACAGCAAAGTGTCCTGGACACGGGAGGGACAGGACAGAACCGAGGACCTGCCCTAACCCCTCCCCTCCCAGGCCCACATGGTGGAAGAGGAAAACACACAAAAAGGCACCCCTTGATGGAAATCAGGGGACGCCAAGGCCCCCCAGGGCCTTGAGGTGACCTGCCCCACAGGGCTGGGCCAAGCACCCACAGCGACAAGCAGCACAGGGAGGGAGGGCAGCCCTGGGGCCAGCAGGAGCCCAGCAGTCCCAGGCCACAAGCACAAGTGTCATTCCCCTGTCACCTTGGCGTCCTCTAGACCCTGCACACTGCTGCTGGCTTTGTCCCTCCATGGGGACATGGGCACCACAAACTGCAGGAGTGCATAATGCCCCCGCTGCTTCCTCAGCGAGTCCTCAAGAGCACGGAGACCCTGCCGGGGAGGGGGGGACGTGAGGGACGGCCAGGGCCAAGGAGCCAGGTCTGTCCGAGGTCTGGGACTCGGGAGGGCTCTTGTGCACCTCTCCACACAAGCATTCCCTCTGTCTCCTCAGAGAGCACCGGGGCCCGTGGGAATCTCCGTGCTTTCTGCTTTCACCCACCAGAAGCAGGGGAGGTGCCCAGGCCCGGCCTCTTCCTGGGATTCCTGTGGAAAAGACGGCACCCCTCTCCCCACTGCCTCCAAGTCTAAGCCCCCATGACAGCCGGGGTGCCCTTCTCTGCTGCTGTGGGCCTCGTTTGTCTGGGAGGGGCACACCCAGCTCCGGGGGGATTGCTGAATCCGGCTCCTCAGAGCTGGGCCCGGTGCCCCGTCCATGAACCCCTCTCCCGCCCTCCATAGCTGTTCTGGGCCTACAGCAAGGACACTGCACATAGGTCATGAGCCTCTGCTGCTTCCGTTAGATCACTGGACAGGAATGGAGGCATTTGCTGACCCCTGCACATGGCAGTAACAAGATCAGCAGGAGCCCCTCGCCCTCCTCCCGCAGGGCCTGCTGGCACCCTAAAATAGCCTCAATATATGTATGGCATCTTCTGGAACAGAACCTACCCCACATTTAAACATTCCTGGCATCTTATTTGTGCTCAGTAGTTATCAATAAGGCCGACGGTATTCCGAGAGCTCATTCCTGCCAGGGGCCCCCAGATCAACAGAGCACATGTCTCCCGTGGCTGGGGGCTGAGGTCAGTGCCCATGTGGGCCTGAGCTTGGAGGATGGCCTCCGCCAGCTGACATCTGTAATTATAGGTTGGGCACCATGGCTGGCAGGGACCCAGCTTCAGGGCCTGACCCCATCCACCTCCTTTTATAGAAAGGGAAACTGAGCCCAGAGAGGTCACTAGGGGCTACACAGGCAGGAGGGGACCCAGGTACCCCCACAGCATGTTCTGTGCCCAGCCGTGGGTTTCACAGAGGGCAGGCGGGAGAAGGGCGCCCAGAAGCATTGGAGGTAGGAAGGAGTTTCCGTTCAAGATTGATCCCAGAGGAGGCAAAGGGGCACCAGGCACGGGAGAGACCCTTAATATATCCCGTGGACCTACAGGAAACCCTGGACCCCCTCTCTGAGCCGCTCACCCTCAGGCTGTGGACATGGGTGCCTGCACCGTTCTTTGTTCTGGGTTGAGCAGCAGCATCCCTGACCCCCAGTGGAAGCACCATGCCCTCCCAGGAGGAAAATACCTAGACATCGAATAATAGACACATTTTAAAATTAGATTTATTACATGACTTCAGTGAAGAATGCCTATGATACATTAAGTGGGAAACAAAAAAAAACAGATATAACATTGCATGTGTGGTGTGTGAGTAAATGTCTATGACAAAATGCTAAGTTATTTTGTAAATGGAGTATAAAACAAAAATAAAACTGTATTTTGGGGGTGTTGTGGTTGTGGCTCAGCGATAGAGGGCTTGCCTAGCATGTGTGAGGCACTGGGTTCAATCCTCAGCACCACATAAAAATTAATAAATAGAATAAACCTATTGGGTTCATCTACAACTAAAAACAACAACCACAAAACTCTTGGGGAGGCTGGGGCTTGGTGGTAGGGGCTTGCCTAACAGGCAGAAGGCCCTGGGTTTGATCCCCAGCACCAAAATGAAACAAAACAAAACAAACCCCCGTCAAAACACACAAATGAAGCCTGTACTTGTAAAGAGACCGCATGGAGGAAACACACTGAACCATGAGGAGCGGTTATCTGGGTTTTCCAAAAATTCATATGTAGGGTTCTATAATTATAAAGAATTGTTCAATAAAAAGAATATTACTAAGTTCCCCCAAAAAATGCTTTTAAAAGGTCTCCAGGCACCGCCCAATGTCCACCAGGGGCTAACCTGCTCTGCAGGGTTGGGACTGAACCTAGTGACCCTACAGACGCTGGCTGGGTGGGGAAGGGTCTGCGGAATCGCTTACCACTGGCTGGGGACACGGGGCCCACCCTGCCACACTGAGCCCAGGGAGGCCTTGCTGTTCACCTGAACTTTCCAAGCCCCACGGGACCCTAATGGGTACCTGGTGAGCACCCCGGTGGCCCTGTGCCTCCCCGCAGGACTGAGGCCAATGCAGTGGAAGGTGCTGCTCTGCATTTTGTTCCATAAGGTGAAATGAAGCTCAGAGCAGAGGAGAGAGAAAATGGGGTGAGAGGAGACCCGGAAAAGCAGACAAGCAAAGTGGGGAGGGCGTGAGCCATCTGGGGTGCAAGGAAGAGATGCTGAAGCTCGTGGGGGTGAGCAAAGGAGAAGGGAGACGGAACAGGTCTGGGCAGGATAGCCCCTGCCCGGCCAAGACCCTGGCTGCTCCCGGAGGCCGGGTGAGGGCACCGGTTCCCGTGTGGCCTCCACCCATCTACCAGATGGAGCTTCAGTCTGGGCTCCTTCCCATCAGCTCTGCAGGTGAATCTGTCCCTTGTCCCCGAGCCAGCCTTCATAAACAGCATTCTCCACCATGCCATTCCTCGCAGAGAGACATCTGTGGCATGGGCAGCCCCAACCGGCACCCTGAGACGCAGGCAGGGGAAGAGCAGGCTGCCAGGGGGGTTGGAGAGGATCTGGGTGCCTTGGAGAAGACCCCAGGCTGCTCGAGGCCCCACCCCCACTCCTGTCACATGTGCCCTGCTCCTGCCCACCTTGGGGGGGCGCTCTCCCTTGGATGGGCTGCACAGGAAAGACCTGGGACATGAGAGGTCCCTGTGGGCCTCAGGGAACCAGGTGACAGGAGAGATGTGAAGCTTTCCCAGTGGCTCCCTCCAAAACCGCGGAACAGGGCCAGCGAGCCCAGGGTGGTGCTGGGTCCTGGCCCAGTCGAGCTGCCCAGCGGGCTTCAGTGCAAGCATGCTGCCATCGTGTGGAGGCCCCGCCTGGACAGCCCACGGGCTACAGGACACCCCCTGTCCCCCACCTAGAACCAACCTCACCAGCCAGGGTGCCTCTGCCCGCCGGCCACAGGCCTAGGTGGGCCCAGATGGCTTTGGCTTCATGGGCTGGCTGGTCTGTGGCACCCTGGGGGCCCCAGAGTCAGGCCAGGGCTCAGTCGGTAGAGGTGAAAGGACTGGTAGTTTGAATAGGCAGACCTAATCCCAGGGTCTTTGAAGGAAGATTGACAGGCTGGGAAGGGGGCCGCCGGCCTGGAGCCTGGACACCATCCGGGCGCCAGACCTGTCTCTCTCCTGGCCTGTGGGCCTCAGGGAGTCTCCCTGACCTGCGTCCCCACTCGGCCTTGAAGTACGCTCTCCTAGGTGGGTGAGAAATGCTCTCCTCAGTGAAGGGACACAGAGCCACCCACACTCTGGGCTACCTGCCCCTCTGATTATCGTGGGTCACAGGGACAGCAGAAGTAGCCAAGAGTAAGAACCCTGTTTGGGGAGACATGCCCCCTCCTGTCCCTTCATGTCCTGCCCAGGGCCACCCACACAGCCCTCTATCAAGGCTCCTCAGACCCTGCAGTCAGGGGCCCAGGAAGCAGGTGCACCCTGGGGGGACATGGTACTGCAGAGCCAGCCTCAGGGCGTGAGTCCTGCCCAGGTCGGAAGCCCAGCAGAGGGGACGATTCCCGGCTGGGAGGGCCCCAGGTGTGTGCAGAGGCACCCGGGGGAAGCTGTGGGCCAGACACGGCAACCCTGAGGGGAGGGGAGGGAACAGAGGGGTCCACTTCCTGAACCATTTCCCTCCCAGGGACACACAGCGGTGGGAAGAGAGGGTGGAGGAGTCCCAGGCGGGGTCCCAGCAGAGAGTCTGAGTTGTCCCCTCCTGGTGCCAGCAAGTCAGTCAAGGGCATGGGTGTCCCGGAACACCCACAACTCAAGGCTGCGTCTCCCACCGTGAGACGTCTTCCACAAGAAGGAAGCCGCCCAAGCGCCTCAAAGCTCGGTGGATACCGGAACACTGCTGGACATCGACCCCTCCTTGAGCCAGTTGGCTACCTCTTGGCCCTGCCCATTGCCCTGCATCCTGGGAAGTTGGCCCCTGGACACTGGTCACCCGGGCTCTGCTCTACTCTGTTCTGGTTGAGTTTGGCCCCCAGAGGCACCAGGAGGAGGGCAGGAGAGAGACGTCTTGGTCCCTCCTGCCCCTCTGGACTCTAGGATCACATCTGTCCCCTGGGCCCTGGGCCCTTTGCATGCTTGACTTTGTTGCTCTTCTATGATGAGGTACGATGACATCCTTGCTGGTCAGCTTTGCCACCTCCCATCTATTCACCAATGGACACTTTCATTCTATGTCCCAAATATTAGGGTCAGCCTCATGTCATCAGCAAGGAAGGAGTTAAGAATATGCCACTCTGGCATGTTAGAGTTAAAAGGACCTAAACACACACAGACACACATACACACACACACACACGCACACACACACACACATGCACACACACCAGTAGGCCCAACATCACCCTGCCCTCCTCCTGTTTCTGAAGAGCCAGACAAGAATCCCCGTGTGAAGGACCAGGAGGAAAGCCCCAGAATTGTCCTGGAGGTGGGAAGTCGAGGCTGAGGGAAGCTCTCCACCCACCCTGTGGTCCCAGCCACTTCCCCACCCTGTCCCTGTGGTGCCCAGCCCCTTGCCGGCCCCTTCCAGAGCGGATGTTCGACACTAGCTGCATCTCTGCTCCTTAGAAAGGTCCCCGTGCCGCGAAACCTCGCCTTAAATAAAGGTGTGTTTGTGTTGGTGTGTTTTCCTCCTGTTGGTCTGACTTAGGTAGAGGGAGCCCTCAGACCCAGCCTCGGACAGGGTGGAGGTCAGATGTGCCCTCCCCCACTGCCTTTAAACGTGGCACTGTCACAGGGCTCCACTGCACAGTTCCCGACTGTCCACCCCCACCCTGTCCTGCCCGAGGCCCTGCCGCCCATGCTCCGCCCAGCTGTCAGCACACCTTTCTTTGAGATCCCTCAGTTACAGCTTGTCACTCTCCTGCTTAAACCCCAGGAAGAGACAAGACCCTGCAGGATCCGGCCCCGCCAGGGTTTCCCGCGTGGTCTCCCTCGCGCTCACCGCTTCCCTTCCGAGCCCACAATGGCCCCGTTGTTGAGTCGCCCCGGAGCCTCCTCCTGGGCCACTCCCGCTCCAACTCATTGCCTCCCGTCCTTCATGTCTGTGAACATGCCACCTCCTCAGAGCCACGTCCCAACCCCACATCCACAGAGGGCCTCCTGCCCCTCCCCCGGCTTCTGGAACCTTCTTCCCTTCCTTTGGCTCTTAGCCCCTCTCCAGCCCTTGCCTATCCCTGTCCCTGCTGGAGCTCAGGGGTCTCGGAAGGATCTGGACCCACCAGCTCCAGGCTTCCTGGGTTTGGCACAACGCCCCGCTCTAGGGGATGGAAATTTCCTCCCCGCTGGAGAATCAGTGGACTTCTGGGGAAGATTCTTACGAGCTCCTAAAGCCGCTGATTGAGAATTCACCAAAAGGCCTGCCCTGTCTCCCGGCAAGCCCAGCGCGCGCGGCTGATTGAAATAAAACAACCTGATAAACACCCCAGAAGCCTTTGCACACATGTCCTTTCGGGGACGCTTGAGAAAATTAAGGGTTGAGGTGATTTCTTTCCCAAGCAAGAAAGATTGGGCCACTTAATTAAGAGCGATCCTTAATC
Source organism: Ictidomys tridecemlineatus (assembly GCF_052094955.1). Taxonomy (NCBI): domain Eukaryota; kingdom Metazoa; phylum Chordata; class Mammalia; order Rodentia; family Sciuridae; genus Ictidomys; species Ictidomys tridecemlineatus. The sequence goes on along the minus strand of NC_135481.1, from coordinate 119,813,973 downwards.
TTGAACAAACCAGGTCTAATTTCTTCAAATTATTCTGCATTTTGCTAATTTCTCTTTTCCCTCTGACTCAAGGGTACCCGGACAGGAGAGCCCAAGTGCTTTGGAAAAAAAAAAAAAATCCTGGCTGTAAAGCCTCATTTTCTTCTGAGCACGCAGAGCAGAGCTGCTCCCCGCTTGTTATTTTCAAAGGGGAGAAAAACCCAGGTGTGTGGGGCTGGAGTGGGGCCCGGAGGCCTGTCCCCTACACTTGAGCTCACAGCGGGAGCTTCATTAGCACCAATGGCTGGCAGCCTCTTCAACCAGAGGGGCTGACGGTGCCACAGGCAGAAAGCCTTCGCAAGTCCCCAGGAGCAGCGAGGGTGCGCTGCATGCTCAGCTTGCTTGGAAATCTCACTTACATTCTGTCCTGTTCTTTTCAAAACCAAAGCAACAACAGCAGCAATCTGGAAGGGAGGAGAACTGGGGACACAGGGGCTGAGCACCCACCACAGTGCTGGGCACAGAACTTAAAAACTTTCCCTTCTTGGGTCACTGCCCACTTGACAGTTGGGAAACCTGAGGCTTGGAGCGTTTATGGCCAGGAAATGGCAGAGCTCCACCGGTTATTTGTCCACTTCTGCCCCATGTCTGCTCCAGAGACATCATCTCCAACCAGATAGTGTGTGTGCGCTGCATTTCTGCTGGTGGCTGGCACCCAGGGGTGCTGGGTAAATGTTTGCCAGATGAACTGGTCCGAGAGGGTGGGGGAGTTCCAGCCATGAGCGGCTGCGTGGACTTGGGCTGGTCTCGCAGGCTTAGCCTCCGTCCCCTTTCTTTGCCATCAGGAGACCAACCTTCCCCGCTCAGTCCTGGAACTGTGCCTGCCAGAGCCCTATCCCTAGTGCCCGGGGTCCAGCCACCAGAACACAGTCCTCCCCTGGGACAATCAATTAGGAGTTCTGGAACCCTCAACCCAGAACCCCTCCAAGCCAGCCATCTGCAATGCCAGCCCCTGTGTGATTCACCCCACGGTTACAGCCTCCAGGGGCTTTGGAAGAGGAAAGACCCGACCAGGGCTGGGCAAGAGAACACAGCGGAAAGAACCAGGCAGGTCCAGAGGAGGGGGGCCCTGCGGCGGCCACTCCTGCTCTTCTGCTCGAGGGTCAGCCAGGGCCCCCATGGGACTTAGTCATTTGGCCTGGGCTTCTTTCATCAGCAAGTGAAAGGGTCCCCACCTCTGTAGTCCTTAGAGGCAAGAGAGCCCAGGCCGTGGGCCGTGAAGAGGACACAGGCACCGACCGTGTATTTGCAGCGAGTTTAGTCAATGAAGTCCTGGAGGAGTGGACCTGAGACCGAGAGGGAAGGAGCCAGGACAGGGAGCCTCAGCGAGCAGTTGTCCCTTTGGGCACCGGGGGCTCCATCACACTGGGGGCCTCAGGAGACCCCATGGAGTTGACCCAGGCCTCCCCTGGAGGAGCCAGGAGCGCCACCGAGGCCCTTCACTCCCAGCCCTTCCGGTCTCTCCCACGTTCCCCAACAGCCAGAAAACGTGTCCAGCAGAGCCCAGCGCTCTGTCAGTGTCCATGGAAGTAGTGAGAGCCTCGGGGTCCTGGATAGACTCAGCGCTCTCTCCTCACAGGGGAGGGACAAAGGCCCCAGACAGTGGAGGGTCAGGCTCGCGGCGGAGTGTGACGGCAGCCCTGGGTCTGAACCTGGCACCCCGCTGCCACCCTCACGCGGCTCCCTCCTACCCGCTGCCTCCATCTCTGACTATTTGGTGATCACTGCTAAGCTGTAGCCTCCCAGACCCCCACCCCCCGAGACTGGACATGGTGTCAGCACTCGGTCAGCATGATTTCAACCAGCACCTGGGACCCTGAAGAGAAGAGAAGCCCTTTGAAGACCCAGATGGCAACTGGAAGGTGCCCAGTTCTGCAGGCAGCAGTCGAGATTCTCACGAGGAGCAGAGAAAAGTCCCCTAGAATCGGAGCTGCTCACCTTACAGCACATTGGGACAGCCGTCACGTTTTCTCAGTCTCACTTAGCTTAAAGCCTGTGTCCTCATCTGTAAAAGCAGAGACAGGACCTCTAGCGCCCGCCTGTCCGTCCGTCCGTCCGTCCATCCGTCCGTCCGTCCATCCCACAGAGGGCAGGAACCACCTGCCTGGGAGCGCGTAGTGACCGGAACCTCCGCTGGGCCACAGCTGCAGTCGGGAGCCTTGGGATGGCAGCAGCAGTAGCACCTCTGAGCCTCGGAAACAAAGAGAATCCAAGGACTTACAGTTGTGGAATCCCGGCTCCCGTCCCGCTCGTCTTCCCCTTTTCTTCCTCCCTCTCCTCTTTCTTTCTCCTTCTCTGCCCTCTCCCGCTCTCTTCCCTTCTTCTCTGGCTTCCCTCCGTTTCATTCCCCTCCTACCACAGAGGCTTCCTCTGAGGGACTCGGTGCTGATGGCACCATGTTGATGACTTGGGTGGGAAGGGGTTGTTTTCTCCTGGCATCTGTATGTCAACACGTGGGCATGGATTGGTCCAGCTAACACAGATGTCCAGCCCTGGGATCACTTCTGGGGGTGAGGAGTGTTCCGTGATTGGCCAGGTGCAGAGGGAGCAGGGACCCCAGCTTGACAGCCCTACCAAGACCTCTTGGAGTGATTTCCCCAAAGCAAGGATGTTGGCGGGTTGTCAAAGCCCTGTGGGGAGTGTATTTCAGCTCCTAATGCAGTGTCTGGTACCTGGCGGGTGTTTACAGGTGTTTGCTAATAAACAAATGAATATAGAGTTTGATAAATGCAATGTGTACAATGTTCTATAAAAAAAAAATCTGCTTCTTTCTTTTCCACCTGAACGTGGGGCTTTGAGACTTATTTTTCCCAGCATCAAAACAAATCACTGCCTTTGCCATTGCAGACTTCAATCTTTCAGACCATGGCATTCAAAGCCCGGTAAGATGAATTACCTAGACAGAGGTCCCATGACTCTTTCTTCTAGGATTTCCAGGAACTTACCCAAATATATTGTAGGTCCATACTGAGCTTTACCCACGTCAGATGCACAGAGAAATTTACACAGACATGGTAGATACTCCAGCACACTGCTCAGAGTCACTCTTGTCCCCAGGACTGAAAGGACTTAGCCCCCACCTGCTAGTGTGCAGTAGATTTCTCCCTGGGGGTTGCTTCATCCAAACAGACCAGCTTGGCCCAAAGCCACACTCCATTACTGGCGGCAGCTCACATATAACAGCAGTAGGTGTGGTGTCGAAGGGCACGATTCCTTTTCCTGGGAGGGCACCACTTGGAGGGCACCCCATCTCCAGGGGCCCCCACTTTGTTGATGGAGGCCTGGGTGGTGACTGCGTTGCATTTCAGCTTCTTCCACCAGGTCCCACTGTCCCAGGAGATTGGGCTCAAGGACTCTTCCCTGCCTGTATGCAAATTTTCATCTCAGAGACCCAATGCCAGGGAACCCAACCTGCAACAGATGGTACCAGGAGTAGTCCAAGAATCTCTGAAACGGGATTTTGGAGCTGGCTCAGCTACCAGATGGCTGACAACTCTATCACTGGTGATGGGGGTCCACTGATAGTCCCTGGCATGGGGCGGGGTGCCATTGAGACCAGCAGGGAGGAATGCACCCAGAACATGGGACCAGGAATGGGAGCAGAACAAGGGAAATAGTCATCAGGTGGGCTGCAGAGCTGACTGGCTGTTGCTGGGGGCAACTGCAGCCTGGGAGGAAGACAAGCAAAGGCTGAGGGTGGTTAATCACCGATTAAAGGCTAATTAAGATAACCAGAGGGTCTCCTTCCCATCATATAAATTGGAGATTCTCATCTTCTGCAGCTGGAGGGCAGAAAACATTGAGGTGCTGACCTAGGACTTAATTATGAGTATTCTAGAGCTCTGAAAGAGGTGGGATTCTCAGCCTGGGCAGATCCGATGCAGCGAGGTCAGGCACAGGGTCTGGAATCTTCTGGAAGGCACACCGCTAACATGTCTGGCACCTGGGCTAAGAGGCCCACACGGGAGCAGTGACAGCTGGTGCTCCTGGGGCACCTCTGTGGTCTCTCCAACAGGGACAGTTCAGGGTAGCCTCATTTCCTCCGTGATGGCTCTGGGCCTCAAAGCAAGTATCGCAAGGTGGTGAGGCAGGTGGCAGCTGACCAGCCTTTCAGGACCTCGCCACGCCCTGTTCATCACTGTCGTGACAGAGCGGGGGCTGGTGCACCGTCTCTCCCTTGCGCTCAGAATGTGGCTTCTTCAGCAAGGGCCAAAGGCTTCCCTGGCTTCTCAGGGGCCTAGTAAAAGGAAAGTAGGGAGGAGTGGGCAGGTTTGGGGAGAGGGCATGGTGTGGGGAGAGAGCTGCGCTGCAGGGGAACACCCACCTCAGAGCAACTCGGCCGGTTTTCTGCTGCCCCACAGAGGACCACAGAACGGGCAAACGACACACAGAAAGGTCTACTTGGCATATAGTTCTGGAGGCTGAAAAATTGAGGACAGAGCAGGTGGGCATCTGGTGAGGGCCTTCTTGCTACATGGTCGGGTGGCAGAAGGACAAGCAAGCACTGGCCAGACGGAAAGGGAACCAGACCGAGCATCTCCTTTACCAGGAACTCACTCCTGCAATCATGCCATCAACCCATCAGGCAGGCAAAGCGCTCAGCGGAGGCCACCCTTAAACAACCCACCGCTTAACACAGTCACACACCACAGCAATGACAAAATGACCTGGCCACCCGACATCAGCCAGCCTCTGTCACTGGCCACCTCAGCTTCGACAGGACACGTGACAAGCAGCAGGGTCTCCTGATCACTGACCAGAACTGAGGTGGCCTCGGGGACTGGCTGTATGTCCCACCCGCCAGTGGCAAACACCAGCACTGAGCTCCTGGTGTGGCCCGACCTTTGAGGAGACCCATAGCCACTTGGTGGCAAGTTGACCCCACGGGAGGCTTCCACCAGAGAAGCAGCAGCTCTTGACCAGAATTGGCCCATTTCTGTGACTTAGAGTTCCCTGGAGCCTAGAGAAAGACACTGAGTGTAAGGAGCCTCCTCAAGTAATTATGGAGGCTGCCAAGTTCAAATCTGCAGCGTGGGTCAGCAGCCTGGAGACCCAGGACCGTCGATGGCACCAAAGTCCAAAGGCAATTCGCAGGAGAATGCCCTCTTGTGTGGGGAGAGCCGCTCTGTCCCACCCAGGCCTGCCACCGAGAGCAAGAGACCCATCCACAGCCTGGAGGGCCTCCTGCTTCACCGCGGTCCACCAGCTCATGGGCAAATTTCATCCAGTTGACACAAACTTACAACCACCCAACCACCACCCACCCACCCAACTCCCACTGAAGATCACAGAGAGTTCACGCCACCCCCACAGGATCCCACAGGACATGGTAGCAAGCAGCTGTGGCCGAGTGCACAGGACTGCCCGTCGTGCCATTGGGAAGCTGCTGGGCACACAGGGGGTGGCATGGCTTGTTGCAGCACCACTGAGATACGGCTGGAAGACAACACCCTAGAAAGACGCTGCTGTCCTCCTCGGTGCACACACTCTGAGGGCGACCTTCATGTGGTGTGCTGCCCCAAGAAGTACAATAGACTGTTCCAGAAGCCAGGGGCCGCAGCGGGAGGGGCCCTGCTCAGGATCCCGCCCCTCCCCACCTGGGGGACTCGTGACTCTCATTTCTGCAGCTCAGCACCCTGTGATTACGGACAGCCTCGTCCAGGAAGAGCCTGTGCCAGGCAACACAGAGAGAGAGTCCCTCTAAACTTTAACAGCTTTATTGCTTCATAAAAATTCACTCATTTTAAGTATGCAAGTCAATGATTTTCAATAAATTTCTGAGTTTTATAACCATCAGCATAATCCAGTTTTAGAACATTTCCATCATCTCAATAGGATCCTTCATCTCCATTTACAGTTAATTCCCGTTCCAACCCCCAGCCCCCGACAACGCCTAATCTACTTTCTGTCTCTCTATGTACCTTTTCTAGACGTTTTGTACAAATCGAATCATAAATCAAGCCATCTTTTGCGCCTGGCTTCCTTCACCTCTTAGGTTTGGGAGGTTCGTCCGTGCGGTAGCTTGCCTGCCTGCGTACAACACTCCTCTATATTTACTTACTCATTTGAGGGGCTGGGGATGGAACCCAGGACCTTGCACATGCCAGGCAGGTGTCCTACTCCTGAGCTACAGCCCCAGCCTTCTTCCTTTTATTTAAAAACAGGGTCTCACTGAGGTGCTGAGGCTGGCTGGAAACTTGAGCTCCTCCTGCCTCGGACTCCCCCATGGCTGGGATAGGTTGGTACCCAGTTCTATTCCTTCTTATTGGTGAATATTGTTTCATTGGAGAGATAGATCATGTGTCATTTATCCACTTATCAGTTGATCAAAATTTGAGTTATTTTTACTTTTTGACTCTTAGAAATTAAGCCGCAGATCCTAGTGTGGTGGCACATGCCTATAATCCCAGCAGCTCAGGAGGCTGAGGCAGGAGGATCACAAGTTCAAAGCCAGCCTCAGCAACTTAGTGAGGCACTAAGCAACTCAGTGAGACCCTGTCTCTAAATAAAAATTAAAAAAAAAAAAAAGGGCTGGGGATGTGGCTCAGTGGTTAAATACCCCTGGGTTCAACCCCAGTAACAGAAGAGAAGGAGAAGGAGAAGGAGAAGAAGAAGAAATTAAGCCACTTTGGACATTCACATGAAAGTTTTGTGTGGACTTATGTCTTAATTTTCTTAGATATCCACAAGAGTAACTCTTGGGTCATTTAGTAAATTTGCGTTTAACTTTATTTATTTATTGGTGCTGGGGATGGAACCGAGGGCCTCAAGCATGCTAAGTGCACTATACCGCTGAGCTGCATCAGCAGCTGTTGTTAATTAAAAAAAAAAAAAAAAATGCCCAGCCGCTTTCCAATGTAGCAGCCCCACTCTGCATTTTCACCAGCCATCTATTAGGAAGCCCATTTCTCCAGCTCCTCGCGAACATTTGTTATTGTCTCTTTTTAATTATAGCGATTCCAGGGTGTGTGGAGTGGGATCTCGTTGTGGTTTTAATTTGCATTTCCCTAATGACTAATGATGTGGAGCATCTCTTGGAGTGCTTATTAGTCATTTGTTTATCTTCTTTGGTGAAATGTCTATTCAAATCTCCAGCCCATTTTTTAAATTGGATGTTTGTCCTCTTGTCGAGTTCTCTACATATCTGGTTACAAGTCCTTTATCAGATGTGCCATTTGCAAATATTTTCTCTCCATCTATGGCTTGTCTTTTCATTTCCCTAATGGCATGAGGGTGTTTTTGTTTCTTGATTTGTTTTGTTCAGTTTGTTTGGGTACCAGGGAATGAACCCAGGGGCACTTTAGCACCAACTACGTCCCCAGCCTTTTTATTTTTTATTTTGAGACAGGACTCACTTAGTTGCTGCTTAGGGCTTCACTAAGTTGCTGAGGCTAGCCTCAAACTTGCCATCCTCCTGCCTCAGCCTCTGGAGTCACTGGTGACACAGTCATACAGCAGGGTGCCCTGCCCTAAGGGCATGTTTTGAAGTGAAAAATATTTCAATTTTGGTGGAGCTCAAGTTTTTATTTATTTTTTTTAAATTGTGATGTGTTTTAACATTGACTCTAAGAAACCTTTGTCAAAGGTTTTGAAGACATTTTGCGTTTCTAAGGGTCTCATGGCTGAAGCCCCTGGATTCAGGCACGGGAACATTCAGTTGTCCCAGCACCACTGTTGAGAAACTTACCCTTTCCTCACTGAGCAGCCGTGGTGACTTTATCAAAAGCCAGCTGACCACAAGCAGGAAGGCTTATCACTGTCTCAATTCTTTTCCATTGACCGGTGGGTCATTTTTATGCTGATACAATGTTGTCTGATACCAAAGCTATAAAGGAAGTTTTGAAATTGGAAAATCAAAGTCCTCCCATTTTGTTCTTTTTCAAAAATTGTTTTTGCTATTCTGGGTCTTTTCATTTCTATATAAATTTTAAGATCAGCTTGTCAATTTCTGTGAAAAACCCTGCTGGGATTCTGATGGAGGTTGGGCTTGCACTATAGATCAATTTGGGGAGAATTGCGATCTTAACAATATTGATTCTTCTAATCCATGAACATGAAATGTCTCCATTTATTTAGATATTCTTTAATTTCCCTCAGCAGTTTTATAGTTCTCAGTGTACAAGTCGTGCACTTCTTTTATTAAATTTATTCCTAAGTATTTTATTCTCTTTGATGCTATTGAATAGAATTGCTTTCTTAATTTCCTTTCAGATTGTTCATTGCTAGTATATACAAATGCTATTGATTTTTGAATATTTAATTGCTTTCTTAATTTCCTTTCAGATTGTTCATTGCAAATATGCAGCAATGTTATTGATTTGGGGGTGCTGACGTTGTATTCTATACCTTTGATGAAACCAGAAGCAGGCCTCCAATGTGCAATCCTCCTGCCTGGGTACTCCTGGGGGGCACTCCTGCCTGGGCCTCTGGTTCCCTGGGATTAGAGGGTGGGCCTGGGTTGTTTTTCTCTTTTCCGGTGTGGACGACGCCAGTGGTCAGACCGGATTGCATCATTCAAAACCTCCAATAAAAAGCTTTTGTTCTAGAGAATGCAGGGCCTCAAGAAAAACGAGGCAAACTCTCTTATCACTCAGCTACACCCAGCTCTTAAAATGTGGAATATAAGTGGCAAGAATGGAATTCTTTGCCTTGTTCCTGATCCCAAGGAAAAAACATGCCACTTTTCTCTATTAAGCATGCCATTAAGCACAGGATTCTTGCAGCCTCTTCCTACCGGTTTGGTGAAGTTTCCTGTCTGTTCTGCCTTTGTTTGGAGTTCTTAGGAATGCACATAAAATTTTGTCAAATGATTTTTCAATGTCTGTTGAGATGGCCAACTGGGTTTTGTTCCTTATTGTAATAATCCACTTCATTACTTTAATTGATTTTTGGATGTTAATCTGCTCTTACGTTTCTGGGACACATTTTCCTCAGTCATGATATGTGATTCTTTCTATATATCGCTGAAGCCACTTTGCTCATATTTCATTGAGAATTTTTCTCATCACATTTCTGAAGGATATTGATCTGCATTTCTTTTTCCTTGTGATATCTTTGTCTTTAGCTTTGATACCAGGTTAATCCTGGCCTTAAAGAAGGAGCTGATAAATGTCCCTCTGTTTTCTGGGAGACTTATTTTTTTCTTTAAACTTTTGATAGAATTCATCAGTGAAGTTAACTAGACTTGGGATTTTTCTTTATAGGAAGACTTTTCATTTTCTTTTTTTTTTTTTTTTGCTTCTCATAAATGCACTTAGATTTTCTGCTTCCTCCAGATTTAATTTTGATGATTGGGTCCTTCTGGAAACTTGTCCGTTTCCTTAGCTGCTGTATTCCCTTATAATCTTTTTTTTTTTTTTTTTTTTTTTAAGAGAGAGTGAGAGAGAGGGGGGGACAGAGAGAGAATTTTAACATTTATTTATTTTTTCTTAGTTCTCGGCGGACACAACATCTTTGTTGGTATGTGGTGCTGCTGAGGATCGAACCCGGGCCGCACGCATGCTAGGCGAGCGCGCTACCGCTTGAGCCACATCCCCAGCCCCCCTTATAATCTTTTAAAATGCCGGGTAGGGGACGGGCTGTGGCTCCGTGGCAGGGGGCTTACCTGGCATGCGTGAGGCACTGGGTTTGATCCCCCACACCACATAAAAATAAACAAATAAAATAAAGGTATTGTGTCCATCTACAACTAAAAAAATATTTTTTAAAAAACTCTAAAAATTGGGCTGGGGACGTGGCTCAAGCGGTAGCGTGCTCGCCTGGCATGCGTGCGGCCCGGGTTTGATCCTCAGCACCACATACCAACAAAGATGTTGTGTCCGCCGAGAACTAAAAAATAAATATAAAAAAAAAATTAAAAACTCTAAAAATTAAAAAATAAAAATAAAAAATGCTGGTTAGATTTCATGGTCCTCTTTCACCACTGAATTTGATGAGCTTTTCATTCTCTCTTTTTTCCTAATCAAATTAGCTAAAGTTTTTTTTTTTTCTATTTCATTGATTTTTAAGAATTTTAATATTCATTTATTGGGTGCCAAGGATTGAACCCAGGGGTGCTTAATCTCTGAGTTACATTCCAAACCCTTTTTATTTTTTATTTATAGCCAGGGTCTCGCTAAGTTGCTGAGGTTCTTGCTAAATTGCTGAGGCTGCCTTTAAACTTGTAAACCTCCTGCCTCAGCCTCCCCATTCCCTGGACTTACAAGCATATACTACTAGTGCCAGGCACCATTTGGCTAGTTATTTGTTTTCCATATTTCCCATATATGTTTTATTCCTCTTTCCTTGGCTACTGAAATTTTTTGTGTGTGTGTTAAATAGTATACCATTCCAATTTTCTTTTCTTTTCTTTTCTTTGGCTACATTTAAAGAATCTGGTCTGGTGTGTAGCTCAGTGCTACCGTGCTTGCCTAGCATGCATGAGACTGAGGCCCTGGGTTCTATATTCCAGGGGGAAAAAAAAAAAAACCCACAAAATGAAAAACCTTTTTCTAGTGTTTATTCTGGGAATTGTAATATCTACCTTAATTTAAAATAATCTGCAAATAATACTAACTTAATTTCAGTAGGATACAGAAAGTTTGCTATAATATATCTTCTTTCCCTCCCCTCCCCTTTTGTTAATAGTGCCATAAATTACATCTTGATGTGTTATAATCCTAACAACATAATTTCATAATTATCATTTTATGAAGTTATATTTTATATCAAATGAGAGAAGAAAAGTGTAAAAATACACTGATGATCTATTTCATCTTTGTTTACCACACAGTAACCTGTACTGGTGCGCTTTAGTTCTCCACACGGATTCCAGTTACTATCCAGTGTCACGTCTTTGGAGCCTGAAGGATTTTCTTTAGTGTTTTCTGTAAGGCAATTCTGCTAACAGTAAATTCTTTCTGTCTTTTGTCTGATTTTATATTTCTGCTGGTTTGTTTGCTTAGGAGGGAACCCAGGCCGACACTTTACACACTTGACACTGAACAATGACAGCCAGCCCTTCCATCTCCTTTATCTGGAAATGTGTCTGTTTTGCCTGCAGGTTTGAAGGAGAGTTTGCTGGACCATTTTGCTGGTTTGAAGGGTCTGAACTGCCCTCCATTGATTTAGATTTTTGTTTTTCTGTTTTGGTACTGGGGATTGAACCCAGGGGCAATTTGCCACCGAGCCATATCCTCAGCCTTTGTTGTTTTGTTTTATATATATATATGGTTTTTTTGTTTGTTTGTTTTTGAGGCACAGTCTCACTAGGTAGGGAGGCTGGCCTGGAACTTGTGATCTTTCCACCTCAGCCTCCTGGTCACTGGGACCACAGGCATGCGCCATGGCCCAGTATGGACTCTGTTGTTAGTGAGCGTGTGTCGGCTGTATCTGATTGTGGCTCTCTTGCACATGAGTCATTTTGCTGTTGATACTTTCAATTAAGACTTGGCCTTTGGTGACATGAATGATAGGCATACCCTCTGACGATAGCATGTCTTTCGGCTCATCCTGTACCGTGGTCCAAATTCATATGTGGAAATCCTAACTCCCATGACGATGATCTTAGAGGAGGAGCCTTTGGATACCAGGGAGACGGGTGGTGAAGGCGGAGCCTTGGGGAGCAGGAATAGCATTCTGACAAAATGCACCAAGGTTCTGGGCCTCCATCTCGGTGGTAGAGCACCTTCCTAACATGTATAAGGCCCTGGGTTCTCCCCTTAGTACCTCACACAGAAAAACATAGCCCAAAGCCGCTCCTTTGCCCTTTCTACCATGTGAGGTGCCAATTGCAAACCAGTAACAAGGCACCACCTGGGAACCAGAGTGTCACTCTCCATAGGTTGATCCTGGTTCAGCAAAACCTAGTAGTCAGCCAAGGATTGGACAAAGGTTGGGCTTAAATAAACGAGTCCGCGAGGGCCACCTTCTGGTGTGAGGAGACACAGTAATCTGCATGTTTGCTCCGGGTTTTACTTCCTGCTTTGTGCAGGTCCTCAAGGCCAACGCATGAGGGGACAAGTAGATAAGGGATCCCCTCTGCTTTCTCCTTGTGCATGGGCAGAGCCTTCTAGATCCTCAGGAATAGGGGGCCCTCCTCCTCCTCCTATTTTACCCCGTTTCCCAGATCTCCCTTGTACATTTTGCCTGGTTCCTGCGTGCCCGTATCAGTATCCAGGCCTCAGGGATCCTGGCCTTCCTTAATTGTTTGCTCCCGGAGATGGCAATTGTCTTTGACAGTGTCCCTGGACATGGCGTTTTCTGTGGAGCTCCAAATGAGATCAGACCCTCCAGCAACAGCAAGACTCCTGGCCTTGTGGCTACCACCCAGAGCTCATGCGGAGGGGGACGGGGGCAGCTCCACACGGAGATGGCACAGATCTGGCCGCTGGCAACTAAGGCTCAGCAGTTTTTATTGAATAAATGTCTCTCAATTTGCTGGGTGCCTTGGTGAATTTACAGAGTTGTGAGATGGTTGTTTTGACACTTTTGTCCAATTTTACCATTACTGTCCCAGGGACAGGACCTCCCTGAGGCCCTCCTGTGGCCTCGCTGCCCAGTACTTTTTTTTTTTTTTTTTGGTACCAGCTGTTTATCTCAGGGGTGCTTAATCACCAAGCCACATCCCAAACCCTCTTTTTTTTATGTTTTATTTTGAGATAGGGTCTCACTAAGTTGCTGAGGCTGGCTTTGAACTTGTGATAAGGTCTCACTAAGTTGCTGAGACTGACTTTGAACTTGTGATCCTCCTGCTTCAGCCTCCAGATCCGTTGGGATCACAGGCATGTGCCACCACGCCAGATGTGCCCATGACATTTTAAACTCAATATTGATCGGTCATTTCAGCCCCTTCCTATCAAGAGACCAGTAAATGAGGAAGGGCGCTCCTCTCTGGCAGGAGAAATTGAGCGTGATCAGGAAGAGACAGGGCTTCTGCTAAATGATGGAGACAAGAGGAGCGTATTGACACCCAAGTTTTCTTAGAAGTGCCGGGGATTGAACTCAGGGGCACCGACCACTGAGCCACATCCCCAGCCCTATTGTGTATTTTATTTAGAGACAGGGTCTCACTGAGTTGCTTAGCACCATACCATTATTGAGGCTGGCTTTGAACTCATGATCCTCCTGCCTCAACCCCCGAGTCGGACACCCCAGTTTTCCGGGCACCTCTTAGTACACCTTTGTCCACTTTAATGCCTCAACCTTGACCGGAGCAGTGCTTGGTGACCAACATTCCGAGATCTCTTAGATGAGGGTCTCGGTCACCCTAACGTACAAGCCACCAAGGCCATATAGAGCCTACCTAAGGGTGAGAACCACATTGCTCAGGTAGTAGAGATGGGAGACATTTGGTGGCAGTTGTAGTCTCAAGATCAGCGGGGTTCCCACGGCTCATCCACTAACGTTTGTCCCGTGAGTTCGCCCCAGGAGAGGAGGTCCGTAGACCCCTGGAGGAGCTGCTCTCAAAAGTTAAGATGGGAAGCAAGTGCAGACAGACACAGGACCCCAGGGGGACAGTGATTTCCACCGACTTCACAGCTGCCCAGAGCGCCCCTCTCCCTGGCCTTGCCCCTGCACCATGCTTTTGGCTGAAGAGACCCTCCTTGCCCAACCAGAGCCCCTTTCCCTGGGCAATGCCTGCCCAGTGGCTGGCCACCGTGGTGGCACCAAGGACTAACTGCCTGCTGCAGTGAGGCCCGCTCTGAAGGCCACGGAGTTCTGAATCTCCACACAAGCTCGTGTGCGGTCTTTGAGGAGCAGCATGATAATCCAACGCCCCCCTTCCTGACGCCCCACAGAGCACTGATTTGGGGAACATCTCCCGACAAAGCTCTAAGCACAAACCTCCACTCAAAGTCTCCTTCCTCTGGGGGAACCCGACCTGCAGCAATTGGTATTTCAGTCGCTTGGTGCAATCATACAAATTAAGCCCAACAATCACCACGAGTCGACCCTCCTCCTCCATTTTCCTGGCAGCTGGCGGGGAGAGGGTGGCTCAAAACAAAACCAGAAACGCTCGCTGACAGATGCTAAAGTTGAGGCCACTGTTGTGTGAATGGATAATTAAATCCTCTCTGATGACAGTGTCTCAAATGATGAAAAACGTTGCCTGCCCGGGACTGTGGTCTCCAGGACTCGGACGATAACTCCTGACAATTGTGTAGCATTTCTGAGGCTTAAAGAGCCTCCCTTCATGGTGGGTCCCAGGGTCAGCACTGGGCTCTGCCCCTAGAGGAGGAGGACACGTTTCCTAAGGGGACGGAGGTGGAACCTTTTCCCTCGCGTTGGGGTGCAGGCTCTCCTCTGACACCCCTTCTGGGCTGAGTGTGAAACTCGGTGTTTGAGAACCCTGGCTTGGGAGTCATACCAGAGGAGCCGGACGCCCAGCCAGGGAGAGAGGACCGCGATTCCTTCCAAGACTCTGACCTTAGACCCAGCGGTGGGGCTGGCCAGGCAGGGCGCAGCCTGTTCTCTCCTGTCTGCCGCCAGAGCTTAGAGAGGGCCCGGCAGGAGGGGGAGGAAGGCAAAGGTGAAGTAAGGGCGGTGAAGGGCCAGCCGGCCCTGGGAGGACAGGCAAACCTAGCTCAGGTCTTGGTGCCGCAGAGTTTTCTGGGGTGAGCGTCCTGGGGTCCCCTCGTTCACTACAGAGCTGAACAGGAGCCTCACCCCAGGTGTCTGTGGCGCAGGAGCACACACACACACACACACACACACACAGACCTTGAGATCTTGTCATGGAAAATTAACTACTGTCACCGCCTAGGCTGGGGGGAGGATGAAGAGCAGAGAGAAGGGACGCAAACAGAGACTTGGTGGACCCCAAGATATTCAAAATAAAGAAGAGATTCTCAAGAGTCATTGCAGTCCCCGTTACTACAGTTGGCCACAGGACCAGCTGGTCACAGCTGTGGCCACCACCCTCAGTGGTCTGCCTGCTCCTTTGCCTGGAGCGAGCTTTCCAGCGCCCCGTGGTCCTGGGCTTGCAGACTGGCCCAAACGGTCATTCGGGAAGAGCTGCAGCCATGGCAGGCTCTATGTAAATTGGATTTTTAAAGTTTTTCCTTGATCTCCCTTTATATTTTATTTATGTCTGTGGTCCTGAGGATTGAGCCCCGGGGTGCTCCGTCACTGGGCTGCCTCCTCAGCCCTTTTTATGTTTTTATTTGGAGACAGGGTTTTGCTAAGTTGCCGAGGCTGCCCTAGAACTTTGATCCTCCTGCCTCAGCTCCCGAGTCAGTCGCTGGGATTACAGGCGTGGGCCACCGCCCCTCCCAGTGACTTTCTTTTTAATTGACAAAAGACAATATCATGGCTTTTAGCCACAGCACGTGTGAGCACTGAGAAGCACCCAGGTGCCCCCTCCCTCCGGCATATCTCTCCCAACCCCCACATGCCACAGCCACTGGGTCTCCCCCGAGCAGGACAGATGGGGACAACCCCAGTCAGCAGAGCAACCCCATCTTTTTTTCTTAATTTTTTGGTAGTTGTGGATGGACAATATCTTTATTTTATTTGTTTATTTTTAGGTGATGCTGAGGATGGAACCCAGGGCCTCACGGGTGCCAGGCGAGTGCTCTACCGCTGAGCCTGAGCCCCAGCCCCAGCCTGCGAGCCCCATCTGGCTGCCTGATTCAGTGGCAGGAGCGGATGCGAGGAACGGGCAGCGGTGGGCCCGTAGGTGCTCATCTCAGCAGAGCACTGAAAGCGAGGAAGGCGGACTCCTATCCAGAGCAAATCTCTCTCCCAGGCACAACAGAGAGCTACCCCCGGAAGTGCGCCCACATGATCACTGTGCCTCCAGGTGCCAGGCTGACCCCACCTCCAGGGAGGGCCGCCCTATCGGGACTCAGCGTGATCTCGTGGCTCTCTGGGCACTCAGCAGCGGCTGTGGAGAAGTCGTTTCTCAACTACTCTCAAGCAGAAGGTGGTTAGTTAGCCACCCAGGAGGGCAGGACCATGCTTCAAAAATTCTAGTGTTCTGCACTGCGGTTCACCTTCTGGGGTCTGCCAAAAGCTCCTCATGACATTTCCAACGCCATTGGGTCCGCTGGATCGCGTGGCCAAGTAGCGGAGCGCCTTGCTCGCCAGCCCGGGCCTCACGCACGGCCTCCTCGGTTCTGAGTCCCGCTCAACACTGGCCGATGGGGTCACTAGGCAAATGGATCCGAGCAGCAGGCCCACCTGAGGAATACGTGGCCTCCAAAATCCAGAAAGGTCCACTAGAAGTCCAGTTTCCCTCACGTCGGTGGGAAGTCCCAGATGAGGCCATTTGTCTTGCACCTTGGAGTGGCTATCTCCACGTCTCCCACAAATAGCTTATACCTAGAATTCTCACCGAGGTGGAAGGCTCCTGAGTTTTTGCAGGATTTATTTTCCGCTCTCTGGCATGCCAGTGTCTTAACAACGTGTCCTGCTCGCCAGGTACAATCAGCGGAATAGCTTCAATGCAATGAACCAGCAGGGTGCCCCGTGTAAGGGAAAGACAATCAAAGTCCTGGGGAGTAGATTATGACACAGAGCTGGAGAGAAGAGAGGCCCCAGGGGAGGCGGCAAGGATGTGTCGCTGCCTTGGCCAACATTATGGTTTGGAAGCAAACTTACTTTCATAATTTTTACTAACAGATATAGAGAAAACAGCATTCCTCAAATTACGACTGTGCCAAGCGTCGGTGCTGTGCTGGTGTGTTCCGGCAGAAGGAACCGCGTCTGGATCAGGAGCTTCGCATTATACATTCCTGGGGAGTGAGCCCAGGGCTCCACCGTGGAGCTACACACTCAGCCCCTTTGTATTTTGAGACCGGGTCTCCCTGCGTAGCCCAGCCTGGCCAAACTTGCGCTCCACCTGCCTCAGCCGCCGCTGGAGTTGCTGGGATGAAAGGCTTGGAGCTGCAAATTGGGATCAACACCTGATTAAATTTTTAGCAGTTCATCATCATTCTCTAAGACCCATCTGTTTTCTTCTCAGGCCAAAGTTGGATGAGGATAGCATACGAATCACCTCTTTCAAGACTTTGATGGTGGCACATTCTTCGCACATTTGCTCTTGCTACTACAAAATACCTGGGGCTGGGTGACTTATTTTAAAAAAGAGAGAGATTGGCTGGGCATGGTGGCACACACCAATAATCCCAGAAACTGGAGAGACTGAGGCAGGAGCATTGCAAATTCACAGCCAACTTAGTAAGACCCTGTCTCAAAATAAAAAAAAATAAATAAGAAGAGCTGAGATGCAGCTCAGTGATAAAGCACCTCTAGATCCAATCCCTCAAATCACCAAAAACCAAAACCAAAACCTGTTTATTTAGCATACCATTTGGTACTCTGGGAATCCAAGATCAGGCAGCCCCACTGGTCTGGCCTCTGGTGAGGGTCTTCTGGATACATCTCAACATGAGGGTGGCATCATGGTGGCACCTTGTGTGCAAGGGAAATGTTGAAGTTCCCACCACTCCAGCATGTCCACTCTGGGGTCCAGGCTTCCAGCACATGAACCTCGGAAGGACAAAGCACATGTAAACATTGGGGGCTCTAATCTGTTCCCCCCAGGGATACAGCCTCACTGTGAGTGTGCCGTCTTCATGGAGGGAAGCAATTCTAGGAGCTTCCATTTGACTTTTCCCACCACAGTAGCCCCTGCTCCATGGGCAGTGAGTCTTGAGGACTCTGCTCATCCTGAGCCTCTCTTCCAACTGTGAACTGGAGGGAGGAAGATAAACACAGGTGCCTTGGGGGAGCCTCTGACCCGCTGGGCGGTGAATCTGCATGGAAGGCATGATCACTTAGTGACTCCCAAACCCCTACTCGTGATGGAGCTTTGGGTCTCCAGGAGTGAGCGTTAAAGTCAGAGCCAGTGTCCAGAGGTCACTGAGAAGCCAACAGTGAAGACGGGGGTCCCTGAATGCAGTGCCACCACATCACAAGAATGGCGGGTTCTGTTCCGAGTGACTCCAAAGGCCGCTGAGCATCTGGAGTCCAGCCTTATCTTCAAACTGTCAACATGGTGCCTGGGCTGCACCAGGCAGCTGCGGGGGGATGGGAGAGGCGTGGTGAGGGGGAGAACAGGAGGTGAGCACAGGGGGTCCACTCAGAAATGACCCAGGATGGAGCCTCCTCGGGATTCTTAACGATGACCTGCCAGGAGGGACACAGTCTGAGATGACCATTTGCCAGCCGCTCCAGGGAGCGCAGTTGCTCAGCCTGGGAACACTGGGGGTACATTGTTCTTCCCCAGCAGAAGGCAGAAGCAGTCCGCGGCCCCAAGACTGACGTGAGCACATGGAGGTCTGCCTGGCGGCTCAGCTCACCTCCTGGCCAGGTGGCCTGGGACAGGTGTTTCCACTCGTGAGCCTCAAGTTCTTCATCTGTTAGGCCGGAGACACTGCTCCCCACCTCCTGGGTCACGAGTGGAGGACACGAGACCCTGCACGGAGTCCCTGCACAGCGCCCGACCCCTGTGCCCTGTGGTTCCCACCAGTCCCAGCCCCGCCCTTCCCGCCATCACAGGTACCACATCCAGTAATATTGAGTTTGAATTACTCAGATCGTTATATTTTTGTTGTTTTATTTGTCCTCATTAGTTAGTAGTATGCACTGTGACACATCGTACCTGCATGGAGTATAGCTTCTCATGCTTCTGGTTGTACGTGTTGTAGAGTCACACCAGTTGAGCAATCATATATGCACACAGAGTAATAATGTCCAATTCCTTCTATTATCCTTCCTACCCCCATGCCCTCCCCTCCCTTCACTCCCCTCTGTCTAATCCAAAATACCTGTATTTTTTGCTAGCACCCTACTTTGTGAATTAGCATCCGCATATCAGAGACATGTTTGGTCTTTAATTCTTTGGGATTGGTTTATTTCACTTAGCATGATATTCTCCAGTTCCCTGCATTTACTGGCAAATGCCATAATTTCATTCTTCTTTAAGGCTGAGTAATATTCCACTGTGTGAATATAACACAAGTTTTTCACCCATTCATCTGTTGAAGGGCACTTGTTGGTTCCATAGCTTAGCTATATTGTGAATTGAGCTGCTATAAACATTGAAGTGGCTGTGTCACTGTAGTATGCTGATTTGAAGTCCTCTGGGTATAAACCTAAAGGTGGGATAACTGGATCAAATAGTGGTTTCATTCCAAGTTTTCTGAGGAATCTCCGCACTGCTTTCCAGAGTAGTTGCACCAGTTTGCAGTCCCACCAGCAGTGTACGAGTGAGCCCTTTTCCCCACGTCCTTGCCAACATTTACTGTTGCTTATATTCTTGGTAATTGCCATTCTGACTGGAGTGAGACGGCATCTCAGTGTGGTTTTGATTTGCATTTCTCTAATTGTTAGAGAGTTGAACTTTTTTTTAGATTCTCATTTTTTTTCTATTTTATTTTTTAATTATTCTAATTTGTTTACGTGATGGCAGAATGCAATTCACTTCATATTACACGCATAGAGCACAGGTTTTCCAGTCACTGATGGTACACAAAGTGTCTTATACATGTGTCTTATACATGTCCTTAGGGTAGTGATGTCTAACTCATTCCACCATCATCCCTACCCCATGCCCCCTCCTTTCCCCTCCTTCCCCTTGCCCTATCTAAAGTTTCTCCATTCCTCCCATGATCCCTCCCAATCGCTATTATGCACCTGGGTCTTATATCAAAGAAAACATTAGGTCTTTGGTTTTTTGGGATGGGCTAACTTCACTTAGC